>NW_026592510.1:14867512-14892396 GCF_907164565.1 Psammomys obesus | reverse complement strand
TATCTATCTATCTATCTATCTATCTATCTATCTATCTATCTATCTATCTATCTATTTTTACAATACCATGTGTCTGCTTGTTCTGGAATTTGGCTGAATTTAGAACTTCTCAAGGGCAGATTCCCTGTGAAGTTACACATCCCCTTGTTTGAAATACGGGGCTTTGTAGAGGGTGAGTGAGCTTTCTAGAGACCTTTACCACATGGTCTGATGACAACGAACACGAAGTTGTGTCTTTCCACACAATAGCTCTTGCCTCCATAGAAATAACAGGCAGCACAGGAAGTGTTGATGTCGCAATAAAAACTAAAGCATGAAAAGTTCATAAATAAGGCAGGGGTGAAGGCACTGTGTAGCTCCTTTTTCAGAAATGATTTTACCCCATTGTGATAGCGGCCATGAAATGAGGTGGCTCTGTCTAAGCACATCCTCTGTTTTTGCTCTCTATTTTGTCCTTCTTGGATCTCTTGAGCCGTCAACCTCATTGTTTTCCTGAGAGATGCTCTGAGAGATTTTCCGTGTTTCCACTTCCTCAGTATGTCGCACCTCTTCCTCACCTCTTTGAGGCTCTGGGCTGGGATCCAGAAAGCAGGAAGAAAGATTTAGAACCAAATATGTATATGAGATACAGCATCGGTGTGTGAGTCTCTTTTTGTGTGTGTGCTACTAAATCACGTCTACGTTGTTCGTATGAATAACCACCAGTGTTGACTAAGAATGTCCCCTGTGCCAAACACTAAACCAAGAGTTCACACAGATTATCCGTTTTAACTTCTACAGCAACCTGGTGCAAGTATTGCTCATATTTTATGGTTGTGAAAAGTGAGATCTGGGCAGGTGAAGTATCAAGTCCATAGAGACAAGAGGGAGCCATGATAGCAATTTTAGCTCATCCTCCTGCCCACTTCTCTAACTCAGCATTTGAAATAATGGTTCAGTCAAAAGCATAGGCCACAATCTGTGCAGCTTCTTCCAGCAGCTCAAAGGTTAGTTTAGTCATTGTCTGAAATGTCATGTTCAGGGACTTTCTTCAAGAAGGAGAACATGGTGAAGGCAAACCTAATCAGTCATCAGCCACCAATTGGGTTTCCTGGGTTGAGGGCTTTCTAAATTCAACAGGTCATTTAATGTGGATGTTGATGTAAGGTTTAGTCTTCTATTAAAATATTTTATGCTTTTTTTTTAGGCATGACTTATCCTTTTTTAGGATTAAGATAGCTATGTAGTCTCATTTAAAAACAATGTAAAAGTGCCTATCAGTGGCTTGTAATGACAAGACTTTGCTTTAGCTCACATATACATGTGTGCCCATTGAGAATGGTAAAGAGCCCAGTCAGAGGGAAGGGGATTTTAGAGGGTTCCTTATGTTCAACTAATTGCTTTTGCTTACAGATAATGTATGCACTCAGTTTTGGGGTGGAGGAGGCAATAATCAGTTGACTCCAATAGACTACCTTAGAAGGAGGTCACATCAGTTCCCTAGGGCCACCATGGTCAATGGCCATAAACCAGGAAACATAGAACAACAGAAATAGCCATTTCACAGATGTTTGCTGTACATCTGACATCTAGGTGTTGGTAGATTAAGTTCCTCTTAAGCCTGAGTGAACATTTGTTCCTCACCTTGAACCTCGTTTCTGGTGTTTTCTGAGAAGCAGTGGCTTTCCTTGTCTCCTAGAAGTGCCATTTCAATTTCTGCCTCTGTCTGTACATGCTGTTCTTTTCAGGGGCCAGTGTCCAAATTTGTCACTTTTTAGAAGATTAATACCCTCCTTAATTGTCATTGTTTAGGTTTATGTAATCTTATTTTTACTTTTTTTTTTTGGTAGACTATCTTAGTTAGGACTGTCTGACTTGGAACTCTCTCTGTTTCTCAGACCAGCCTTTGATGAATGACTGTCTTCCTCCATAAGCCTCCCAAGTGTTGTACTTACAGGGTTGGCCACTATAGTTGACTGTAATTCTTCTAATAGCTGCAATGACCCTTTGTTGGAAGTTGCTCATATTACTTTGGGAAACAAAATTCAACCAACAGCAGAATCACTGAGGTGAAGTTGGGCCAGAGGATTAAAAGGCAGAGACATAGACAGAGATGGTTAAAGATGCCAGTGAGTTCTGCATTCTTTCTGAAGTTTAAAAAGTGTTACATATATTTTCTGAATTTTCTTGGAGGTTAAGAAAGATTAGATCTCAGTAAATGAGGACATCAGAAATGATAGCTATAAACTACTTAGTCTGACATACTAATAATATCATAATAGCAGTGATGCTATTGGAAAAAAGCTTTAAAAATTTTGATGCTCTTAATAATTTGAAGCACCAATTTATTTCTATTACCCGTGGCAATATTAAGACGGAAGTTTGTGCTCTCAGGAGCCAACATGCAAACCAAGTTTACCCAACTTTTTGCATGGGTTACAAGTGTCCTCCTAGATCTGATTGTGACAGGATGTTTTAGACATGAATAGGGTAATATATTTTGAGAGCAGGGCTGGCTTTCTATTTATTTATCATGCAGTACTGAGGATATCATTTGATTGCTGTGATGAGAGAAAATAAGGCTGAATTAAAAATTGGCAACCTTTATGTTTGGCTAATTCTTCCATATTATTTGAAATAAAATTGTTACCCAAAATTCTTCTGTTTGGGGAGTGCTAGAGAGAAGCCTCAGCCTTTAAGAGGGCTTATTGCTTTTACAGAATCCTTATGTAAAAATGGCAGAACTTTACATTAATGTATGTGGTTGAATGTTTGGGAGTCAGGGATATTGTTCATGGGACCTTTCCTACACCACCGTCTCAAATGTCAGCTAAAAGTGAAAAGGTGTTCCACATGTGGAGAGGGTAAAACATGTGGAAATAAAAGGATAGTTATAGACAGTGTACATGGGGAACAGCCTAGGCCTCAGAGAAGTCAGAAGTTTGATATTAGAGACAGTGAAATGCAGACAGGAGTTGGACAGAAGGCCAAGCTTTGTCACTAACCTTAGATATTCATCTGTAAAATTGAATGAAATATCTCATCTTTGGTTTAGTGTTTGTCAAACTCAGGGTCAATGTTCATCTGACTGCTTAAGCAATGCTTAATATTCTAATTTATGCTTGTGGGGTACAGTCCTGGATATTTATACAGTTAGCAAACTAGGGAAGATGTTAGGCTTGTGAACCCTGGGTTTTGACTGGTGTTGAGTCATGAAGACTCCTCAGGAGGCAAGTGATTCTGAAGACCATCAGACTGGAAGACCTTCGAAATGTTAGGAGAGCCCTGGAAAAATGTGACTCAATCTAGAAGATGATGATGTCCAAGAGCTTCTGATGCTGTGTGTATTTGGGCATGGAGATTGCTAGAGGCTAGCTGTGCTAAGAGCAGTCTGGAGGACCCAGATTACTCAACGCTTGTTTGTTGGAGGAGATGCTGCAGTATGCTGATAAGGATCTAGCACCTTCCTTGAAAGAGAATATATTCTGAGGTAATGCTGAATTCTTACGGTCTCTGATAGTCACTCAGCCAGCGGTGGCAATGCACACACATCCAGGCATGACTTGGTAGCCCAGCATTTCAATGCCATCACTAAAGTAGTTTGCATCAATTACATAGGTTAATTGTTAGGGTAGCATATCAGATATTTTTAAAGTCAGAGAATAACCCTACAAGGAACAAAAGGAGCGAACCATCCTTTTCACTTGTCTCAGTGATAGCTCTATGCCGGTTGTTCTCAATCTTCTTGATGCTGAGACCCTTTAATATAACTCCTCATGTTGTGGTGACTTCAGTCATAAAATTATTTTTATTACTACTTCATAACTGTAATTTTTCTGTTAGGAATTAAAATGTAAATATCTGATATGCAGGATATCTGATATGTAACCACTGTGAAAGGGTAATTCAACCCGTAAAAGTCAGGATCCACAGGTTGAAAAACCACAGAAATTGTGGTACATTTACACAATGGGAGACTACTCAGCTATTAAAAACAAAGAAATCATGAAATTTGCAGGAAAACGGAACTAGAGAAGATCATCCCGAGTGAGGTAACAAAGAAGCAGAAAGACATGCATAGTATATACTCACTTATAGGTGGATATTAGACATATAATATAGAAAAAACATACTAAAATATTAGTCCCAAAGAAGCTAAACGACAAAGAGCACCCTAGGGAAGAGGCAAAATCCTTATTCAGAAGGACAAACAGGATAAACATCAGAAGTAGAAGACAGGGAACAGGACAGAAGTCTACCACAGAGGGTGTCTTAAAGACTCTACCTATCAAGGTATTGAAGTGGATGCTGAGACGGTTTTTATTAAATGTTTTTAATTTCTTACAATTTACTCACTGTACCCCCTCCTTTGTCCCCTCCCAAGTTCATCCTCCCTCCCTCTTCTCCTCCCATGCCCCTTCCCCAGTCCCCTGATAGGGGAGGACCTCCTCTGCTTCCATTTGACCCTAGCCTATCAGGTCTCATCAGGACTGTCTGCATTGTCTTCCTCTGTGGCCTGGTAAGGCTGTCCCTGCTTCAGAGGGGAGGTGATCAAAGAACCAGCTACTGAGTTCATGTCAGAAACAGTCCCTGTTCCCTTTGCTAGGGAATCCACTTGGAGACTGAGCTGCCATGGGCTACAACTGAGCAGGGATTCTAGGTTATCTCCATGCATGGTTCATTTATTTTTTTATGATTGTTGTTATAGAAATATTTTACTCAGAAAGTTGATTAAAGGAAGATAATATGCTAAAAGAAAAAGACATAGATGACAGATAGATAGAAGACAGACAGACAGATGGATAGATAGACAGACAGACCTCCTAAATTTATTCATATGAATTCTGTTAAAACTTGAGCACTGCCAACCTGAACTACGAGCTCTTTTTGACATGGAGAGCAGGTGGTTTCTCAGGATTAACTCTGAAGCTCATGCTATGTTGTATAAACCTGTGTACCCTAACTCTACTGGGTTTATTAAAGAGACCGAACACATTGGTTGTTAGCTATGGGAACAAATGTCTTCACATTAGCAGTTTCGCGTCTGCTCAGCAGGTTCTTTTTTAAAAGGATAGCTTCTTGTAAGGAAAGGTCATGCAATCACATCATGTCATAGTCTTGGCCTTTTCAGCTCTGAATTCTGAATTAAAACAAGGCGTTTGTTTTCTGTAGTTTCTGCCTTCCAGGGTGCTTAGAGATACCTCCTTTGTGAGCATAGAGATCATAATTATTGTAGCCTCATCATCAGAATAAATATCCATTCCCCAGTGCATTCCAGATGCATTACCATTGATGTCTTGAATGTCCTTTAGTAGGAGAGGCATCTTTCCTTCTGACTACAGATAATGCTTACTAAATTTGGAAATCACTTCTGAATTACTTCAAGTTAGATGACAGAGTTGCCGAATTCATGGAAAGAAGATGAGAGAATCCAAAATAAATGAAATAAATTGAACTAGGAAAAAAAGATAGAATTTAAAAATCAGTGAAAAGACACTGGACAAAGTCAGCTTGACAAGCTTTCAGGTGAGGAACTGTGAGGATTGTGAATGTGCAACTAAGACTGGGACCTCAAAGCTGCATTAAAAGCCACAAACATGGTTGTAACTTCACTTATGAGAAGTAGCAGTCACCCAGTTTCATTCAGGGGCAAGTCAGATGACAGACTTGTTTCGATCACTAGCATCAGCAGTGCCACTGGGCCTGGGGAACAGGAACCTGACCTTAGTACTGGTGTCACTGAAGAAGAACTTTTGAAAGACTAATTTCTTTATAATTCCCCACAGTCCTACTACCAGAAGTGACCAATGTTTGGCACAGAACGTATTGAACAGAATCAGAATGGTGTAAACTGTGACTTTTCACATATCATCATTTAAGGAATTTTTTTTTCTTATTTTTCTTTTTTATTAATTACACTTTATTCATTTGTATCCCCCCATAAGCCCCTCCCTCTTCCCCTCCCGATCCCACCCTCCCTCCCCTTTCTGCATGCATGCCACTCCCCAAGTCCACTGATAGGGGAGGTTCTCCTCTCCTTTCTGATCTTAGTCTATCAGTTCTTATCAAAAGTGGCTGCATTGTCCTCTACTGTGGCCTGGTAAGGCTGCTCCCCCCTCAGGGGGAGGTGATCAAAGAGCAGGCCAATCATTTCATGTCAGAGGCAGTCCCTCTTCCCATTACTATGTAACCCACTTGGACACTGAACTGCCATGGGCTACACCTGTGCAGGGGTTCTAGGTTATCTCCACGAATAGTACTTGGTTGGTGTATGAGTCTCTGGGAAGTTCCCTGTGTTCAAATTATCTTGTTCTGTTGCTCTCCTTGTGGAGACCCTGTCCTCTCCAGCTCTTACTATTTCCCTCTTCTTACATAAAATTCCATTCACTCTGCCCATCAGTTGTCCATCAGGCTCAGCATCTGCTTTGACAGTCTATACTGCAGAGGCTTTCAGAGGCCCTCTGTGGCAGGTTCCAAGGTTGTTTCCTGTTCATTTAAGCAATTTTTATGGCTTATTTGTGGATATATCTCATGACAGTCTTTCCATATAGCTTTTCCAAATCGTCTGTAGACAGTTTAAAATGTTGCCATTTATTGATGAGAATGGATCATTCTCGTGTTAGTAATTTCGAATCCTTTGGTTTCACGCAAGTTGGCTTTGAAGCCCACGTGTGTGCTGCCATGTAAATGCCTGGGGTGTGATGATGAAGCATTGGTGTCCATGCTGTTGCTTCCCTCTGTCCTGTAAAGGACAAACACAGGGGTAGAAACATGCAGTGTTTCCTCTTGGGGAATTAAGGGGCCTTGGTTACCTAGCAGTTCGAGAACTGTCAGGCGGAAAGACTCCACTGAACAGGACACATTCCCATTGGTCCAAAGAAAGAACACTTAAGTACCTGATTGTACTGATAGGTTTAAATGAAGCTATGAAAGAACTGAGTTTTAATATATGTTAATAGTCTTTTGTTTGGGGGAAAATTTACAAAGTAAAATGTTACAGTGCTGTGTGAAATTAGGTAGTCTCTGCTAAAGGAAAGTTTTATTTACTAAATGCTAGGCTGAAACCCCCATAGTATAATTTCGCTCCTGATTTTTTTGGATCATAAATTGCTGAATCTTGGTTGCTCAACATTGGTGAAGCCTCTAAAAATGTGTATTTGAGTCCTGTTTGGAGTAGATGTTCCACATTTGTCTACTACACAACCTCTACACCTATTGAGCCTTTGGTAGAATTCAAGGTTTTGATAATTGAAAAGAGCTTTATCATTTTTCTCAGTCAAAATACTGGTGTGAAATTGGATCCTTGGACAGTAGGAAGGTGATTTTAGGGCCACCCTAACATTGGGTGAGATGTCTTTCTACATTTGCAACTGGCTGTCTTTCTAATGTGAAGAACTGTTGGAGCAGGCTGCTAAGAAATGGTGTACTTCTCATAAGTGTGTACTACTCCTTCTTTTCCAGAAAGTGGGATTTCAGCATAAGATATGTTAGCTGCTTTTGATTTCACACCTTGGCTGACTTAACTATTCTCTAATCGCTTTCTTTAGAGCACTTTATAAAAGCATATCCAGCGGCCATTCCAGAAATAATGTACCTGATCATCCTCCCAGAAATCATCTTCAGAAATGCCAGCGGATCCGCTGAGGATCTGACCTTAGACCTGCAGAATTCTCAACACAGTGTCTCCGTCTGTGCACATGGGGAAGGTGATGCTTTTCTTTGGAGATTTAGAGAATGAAATGAATTATACGTAGGAGAAATTGCTTAGGGCAGTAACAACTACCTATAACATAGGAAAACAACAGAATTTTGGATCAGAAAAAAACATGAGGCAGATATTTCACCTATGCTGGCTCAGTATCCTCACTATCCATCTCCCAGCCCCCATCCAATGTCATCTGCCTTAACTATCCTCCTCTGGACTGCCTTTCATCCATAATCCCATGGTACTTGCTTTTATTCTTTACTGGGCCCTCACACATCACTGGAGTCCTTTTACCAGTTCCACATGGTTCCTTTTCCATGCTGATCCATCATGGAGTCCTCCTCCCTCCTCTTTTTCCATCCTTCTGTTTCCCATGAGTGATCCCCTGTCCTCAAAAGCACAGTGAACCTTAGCCACACCTATTCCATTCTGCCCTGCCCAGGTATAGGCCTTTAATTACCCAATCAGGTATAATGTCTTAGGCAGGTTTCTAAAACAAGGATGAGTGTAACCAGATCTTGAGAGCCAGCAACATGCATCAGACCAACCTCCAACATCACAGAGAAACCCTGTCTTGAAAAACCCAAAATAAATAAATAAATAAAATAAAAAAGAAACTTCCCCCCCCCCCCACTGGGCAAAATTTTAAGTTATTGACTCAAGGTATATTTTAAAATTTAAGACTATTTAAGTACCTTAAAAACACTCAAGCATTTTAAAAGTCAAGAGTTCTCTCCCATGCATTAATAGTTGTGTATTTCAACAAAGTTAACTCAACTAGCAAAAATAAATTAATAGATAAATAAACAAACAAACTTGAGAGACTTCAGTGGAAAAAGACCTTTTTCAAGTGATGGAAAAAAATACACTCTAACCATTCTTACCCAGAAAAATGTGTGTGTGTGTGTGTGTGTGTGTGTGTGTGTGTGTATCAAGACATGTATGTGAAAAGCATAGGACAACTTCAGGTGTTGCTTCTTTCCTATCCTATGGGACTGAGGAATCAAAATCAGGTCACTTTGCTTGGTGGAAAGTACATTTCTCTACTGAGCAATTTTTAGCTCCTGAGTCCTCTAATAAACATTTTAAGAAAATTGTGCTAAGCATTCTAGTTTCTTCACACCCTTGCCAACTCTCTGTCTTTTCCTGGAAGTATATGATATAACTTGTGGTTTTAATTTTCTATTCCACTCTGATGAATAACCTCAATCATATTTTGTGTTGCTACTAAAAATTAAACACTTCTCTTGTGATTTATCTACTCAAATCTTTTGCCACTTTTAAACTTGAATTGGGTGTTTTCCCTCATTTTTGAACAATAGGAATGCTTTATATACCCTGGTTAAATCCATTGTTAAAATATTTATTGTATCTGGCTCCCATTCTGCATTTCAGTCTTCTGATAGATAATACAAATTCGATAATGTGTAGTTTTAAATTATAAGCTAGTGTGTTTTGAATCCGATTTAAGAAGTCTGTCAGTCCAGTGATATGATACGACTGTTTTCTTCTCAAGGTTTTATACATTGACTTTTGTATTTCTCCGATGTTGTAGAAATGTTGCAATTTTTGGTAACTTGTAAAAAAATTATAAGGCCAATCAAATATCTCATTTTCAACAACTTTTCCATGCTAGATTTAATATTTATTGACATTTGAATTTTTTAATGATGGTTTAAAGGTGGTAGATTTCCTACTTTACCATGTTCATTGGTTGTTACATTTTAGAAGTCTCCTCACACTTTTATCAATCTATCATTTACCATTTCCAGCTACCATCTATTGTCTGTCTTGTTAGCATAGAGCAGTAGGTTGCTGTTTATTATGTGGTTTATAATAAATTGTCTTCTTTTATTTGACCTTTGGAATGTCTCAGATATGCTTAGTGTGTGCCCTTTCAGGCTACATATTTCTTTCTTTTAAAACAGTTTCATCTTACACTTTACCTATCTGTGCTGTGCTCATCCATTCCTTCCAAGGTCCTTGAGTCCTTGGTTCATTCTAAAGGTAAATGTTTTGAAAAGATTTCTCAATATTGAGTGTGCTCATTGCTACAAAGGTAGTCATAATTGAATGATTTTCTTTAGTGGGTGGAGGCTGAATACAAATTTATACTAATATTTTATCTTTATAAAATTTCTTCTGAATTTATTTTAAAGGGGTAATGCATTTCATACCAACCTCATAAGATTCTTCTGTGCCTCCCTCCCATTAATATTCATATTAAATATTGACATATGAGTACCTTATGAAGTTTTTCCTCAAATTTCAGTGTGTATTTTCACTTGTTTTACGGTGTTTTTTTTTTTAAATAAAAAAGAAATACAAAAGTAGACTATTCTTATAGATCAAAGTAAAATGTTCCCATAGGCCTTTTTTTCTTACTTTCCACATAGTTATTTTTATGCATATTTCAGATGTTAACCAAAAAAAATTAGCATTGATACACCCTGAACTGAAAACAATGTTTTATCCAAAGATTGTTCTTTCTTCTCACTAGAATCTGTGTTCTTTTCTGGGTTCCAAGTTGGGATCATACTCTGCATTTGGTCACAGTGTCCTCTCCTCTTCAACCTTTGGTAGAGTCACATCTTTCTGTGTCTTTCATCATTTCTGCAACCTGAAGCATGATATTTGTTGGATATGTTCTAGGAACTGAAACTACCATGACAATGGAGTGCTCTCTTCAGGGTCACAAAAGTGGGGCGTGCTGATAATGTCATATTATTTTTAAATATAATTTTAATCGGTTAGTTAGGGTCATGTCTGATAGGCTTTTTTAAAGTTACTGTTTGCTTGATCAAAAATACGACATGTTTGGTGGAAGATGCATAAAGACTTATGCAGATGTTCTGTTTCTACTCTATCAGGCTGTCGTGTAATTTTGTGATTCTTGCCTACAGCAGCTACACCTACAGTGTTGCAATACTCATTTACTGTTTCTGTGTATTATCATGGATGTATTTCTCTAATCCTGAGCTTTTCTTTTCCTTCAGTGAAAGGTCTGCTTGCTAAGGGTGGTCAGACCCTGTGTGGTTACCGATTTCAGTTACTGTCAATAGGGGTAAAATGTTTAGGTATGTGTATGAATCCATGCCTCACACCTGTGATTTATTATACATGTGTGTATAGTAGTCCACATGTATATGATAGTCTTTGGCCCGGTGGATAACCTCTAGGTTTATTCTAGCTTTTGTTATGTCTTTTCAGGGGACTTCTTTCTCAGTTGGTGTTAGGCATGGCTTCCTTTAACCTACAATGTAGTAACACACTACCTAGCATACATATAGTTTCAGAAATGCTAGAACAAATGCTTAAGAGGGAGAAATTTATCAACTGAAGGATTTTTTTTTAAATGTGGGATCTTTCCACATTCTTTCCTAAACACAGCTCTACTGTGTTTAGCCAAAACACTATTTTCAAAGTTACCTGTCTTTTTTTTTAAGTTTTATTTTAATGTTTTGATTATGTGTTATTCTGACAGATGATCAATTTGCCTTTGTTACTATATGAACCAAAAGTTATTGCATTTTGAATGATATTTCACCATATGGATCTACCACGGTTTGGCTGGCACTAGAATATTAATATGCCTACATTTGTGAACACACATTGTCATTTTTTAGGGTGAACTCAAAGGTTGCTGTATTGTTTTCTAGGGTTCTGAGAAACTACCCAACTGCTTCCACACTGGCCATAGAGGATAAGATTTGTAACTATTTGCTCTTTCTCTACAGGTTGTCTTTTAATTTTCTTATTAATGAATTTTGTCATATAAAGTAACTTATGTGCACTTACAATGTTATAACCGATAATTTTCTTTTTTATTGTGCATATATACTGCATTTTCTTATTCATTAATCTGTCGGTGCTTATTTAGATTTACATCGTAGTTATGGTAATATGCTTAAATACGCAGTTTTCTCACATTTGGAAAGCAGTACCTTATACATGGATTACAGAATGGTCTACTCATTTTCCCCCTTTCCTATTTGAATCGTCTCGTTTTTAAATTCATTTTTCATGCACTTTGAGTTTATTCTAGTATATTGTATGAAGAATAGATCTATTATTACAATTTTCCAGATGGCTGAACAATTATTCAAACAGTACTTAAGAGTATATCTTTGCCCTAGTGGTTTGAGGTGTCACCTTGATCATATGCTACATTCCCAGGAGTTGTTGGCTCTATTTTGGGGCTCCTTGTTCGGCTTCATCTGTGTAGTCACATCCCCGCCCACACTGCTTTAAGTTAAAGGAGGCACTGTACCATATTTCAATACCACAGAGCGCTGTATTTTCCCTAGAACCCTTCTTACTGCTTGTTGAGTTATTCATATGTAATTAGTTTATCCTTTGAATATAGTTGTCTGTTCATCTAGCTTTGGAAAAGAGATTTTTTTTCTCCATTGCTAAGGACCAAACCCCAGGGCCTTGTGTTTGCCAGGCAAGGGCTCTACCACTGAGCAAACCCTGGAAAAGAGATTTTTTTATGGTTATCATATTAAACCAGTAATTAATTTTGAGAAATCTAAGATTTCAATATGTAAGACTTTAAAAACAATAACAAAAATATTTTTAATTTGTGCTACTCCTCTTCAATTATATCTCTTCAAGTTTTTAAAGTAAGAAATTATTTCCTACCATGAGTGATTGTAAATTAACTATATATATTAATTTCTGAATATATTTTTAATCAAGTTTTCTCCTACATACTATCCTTATAAATTATTTATTAAATAAAGAATACCTATTTTTGTATATATGGCTTGAAAATTAACTAATACCTTCACTACTTGCAGAGTTTACCATTGATTCTTCAGATATTTTCGGATATAAGCTCATGTCATCTACAAACATACTTTTATTTCTTCTTTTTTTATGTTTAATTCATTGATAGACACCTTTAATGTTAGTGTCAACATTTAAAGTATATTAAGCTTACCTGCCTTTTGCTTGGTCTTAATAAGACTATCAATGCTTTTCTTCTATGAATGAATGAAGTGGTGTGTGTGTGTGTGTGTGTGTGTGTGTGTGTCTGTCTGTCTGTCTGTTGGTCTATATCTACCTATTCCTATAAAGGGTTATTAGAAGTGGGTATTGACTCTTGTAAAAGCATTTTTACATCTATTTGAGTATTATATTTCAGAGACTGTGCTATTATCACTTTTAGATTTTCATTAGTCATCTATGTTTTTTCTGTCTCCTGAAATCATCATTACTCATGTATCCTTTTTACTTATAGTTTATTTAAGATTTGTCATAAATTATGATTTTTTTAATTTTTTTAATTTTTTACACTGTTATTACTCTGGACTGTGAGTCTCATTTTCAGGACTCTTTATTAAGGGTGGATACTGAATTACCATGAGGTGAATTTGGATTTTATTTTCTCACATAAGGATGTTAAATGCTATTTAGCAGATATTCATGTTGCTACCCAATCATTTTGATCTTCTGGAAGCTTGGCTTCCAGTTTTGCTCCTATCCAAGAATTATTTCTTCACCACAGCCAATGCTTTCATTTTTCAAGAACGAGGAATTTACCACACCCTCTGATTTCAAAGAAAACTGCTGAATTTTTTCATTATTTTTTTGTCTATCTTTATATCTCTGTCTCTATCCCTCTCTTTCTCACTTACTAGTAGTCTTAACATGACAATAATAAGTAATACATTTTGAGAACAATTTTTATGCAGATTTTGGGGCTGTACTATTTGTATATCTCTTCTTTGGGGAGTTTCATCCTAGACTGGTGTTTTTCCAGGGACCAGAGATTTGAACCTGAGCCTTCACTTTCTATTTTTTAAAATTTGTTTATTTATTTTATTCACTTTACATCCTGGTTATAGTCCCATCCCCCCACCTCCCCTGCCAGTCCCGCCTTCCCTTCCTCCCCCCTCTCCCTTCCTCTATTACTCAGAAAAGGGCAGCTCCCTTTCCCACCCAGCCCAGCTCACCTCTGGACTGAGCATTTCCTCTTCCCCTGTGGACTGGTGAGGCAGTCCACCAACAGGAAGTGATCAAAAACTAGCAAGCGAGTCCCTGTCCAATGCAGTCCCCACTTTCCTTACTAGAGGACCCACATGAAGCCTAAGCTGTCCATCTGCTACATCTTTGTAAGGAGTCTAATTACAGTTCATGCTTCAGTCTCAGCAAGCCCCTTTGGGCCCTGGCTTGTTGTCCCTTTTGGTCTTATTGTAGAGTTCCTTTCACCTCCAGGTCCTTTTCTCTTTTCTCCCACTTTTCCACAAGACTCCCTAAGCATTGTCCAATGTTTGGCTGTGAGTCTCACCATCTGTTTTGATGAACTGCTGGGTAGAGTCTCTCAGAGGACAACTCTATCAGGCTCCTATCTACAAGCTTAGCAGAGTGTCAGGGGTTGGCACTCTCCCATAAGGAAGGTCTTTGGTTGGGCATTCCCTCAATCTCTGCTCTACCTGTTCTATCTTTATCCCTGAAAATTTTGTAGGCAGGGTAAATTTGGGATTGAAGTTTTTATGGGTGGGTTGGAGTTTTCCTCCTTCTACTAGAAGGATAGTTTCATTAGAAGGTGTCTTCTTACAGTCTCTATGGCCTCTGCTACTAGGAGTCAATCTTTGACTCCCCCCATATCCTCCCAGGGGCCTATCCTGACTTAGGTGTTCAGCTTGTCACAGATAACCCCTCCCTTCATTTCTCTTTTCTCTACAGGCCTTCTGTCCTCTCCTCCTCGCTCTCCCCAGATCTGATCTTCACCCTCTTAATTCTCTGCGCCCCCTCTCCTACTTTGTTACCTCTCTTTTGTCTCTTTGCC
Source organism: Psammomys obesus (assembly GCF_907164565.1). Lineage (NCBI taxonomy): Eukaryota > Metazoa > Chordata > Mammalia > Rodentia > Muridae > Psammomys > Psammomys obesus. Next base: position 14,877,916 of record NW_026592510.1, on the reverse strand, counting down.
CCTTCTATCTCCCCTTCCAAGGGAGATTGATGCATCCTCCCTTGGATCCTCCTTGTTATTTATCTTCTTAGGGTCTGTGCCTGCTAATATGCTTATCCTGTACTATATGGCTAAAATCCGCTTACAAATGAGTACGTACCCTGTGTGCCTTTCTGGGTCTAAGTTACCTCACTCAGGATGATCTTTTCTAGTTCCAACCATTTGCCTGAAAATTTCATGATTTCTTTGTTTTTAGTAGTTAAGCAGTATCCCATTGTGTAAATGTGACACAGATTATTCATTCCTTGATTGAGGGACATCTGTGTTATTTCCATATTCTGGCTGTTACGAATAAAGCTGCTATAAACATAGCTGAACAAGTATCCTTGTTTCATAGTGGAGTGTCTTTTAGGTGTATACCCAGGAAAAGTATAGCTGTGTATTGAGGTAAAATTATTTCCCAGTTTTCTGAGAAAGCACCAGACTGATTTCCAAAGCGAATGTCCAAGTCTGCACTCTAACCAGCAATAGAGAAGTGTTCCACTTTCTTCACACACACAGGCTAGCATGTGCTGTTACTTGAGATTTGGATCTTAGCCATTCTGACCAGTGAGAGATGTAATCTCAGAGTTGTTTTGATTTTCATTTCCCTCATTACTAAGAAAGCTGAACATTTTCTTAAGTGCTTAACAGCCATTTCAGATTCCTCTGTTAAAAATTCTCTGTTTAGTTCTGTGCCTCATTTTTAATTGGATTGTTTTTTTATTGATGTTTGATTTCTTGAGTTCATTATATATTTTGATATTAGCCTTTTGTCAGATATAAGATTGGTGAAGATTTTTTTCCCAATCTGCAGACTGACATTTCGTTCTATTGACACTGTCCTCTACTTTATAGGAGCTTTTCAACTTTAAGAGGTCCCATTTATTAATTGTTGATCTTGAGCATGAGCTGTTGGTGTTCTGTTCAGAAGTTGTCTCCTATGCCAATAAGTTTGAGGCTCTCACACACTTTCTATTCTAATAAATTTAGTGTATCCGGTGTTACATTGAGATCTTTGATCCACTTGGATTTTGGTTTTTTGCCAGGAGATAAATATAGATCTATTTATATTTTCTACATGTAGGTACCATATGTTGAAGATGCTGCCTTTTTTCCATTGTATGATTTTAGCTCCTTTGCCAAAAAAAAAAAAAGCAAGTGTCCATAGCTATGTGGCTTTATTTCTGGGTCTTCAATTTGATTCCGTTGATCAACCAGTCTTTTTATGCCAGTACCATGCAGTTTTAATTATTATTGCTTTGCCTGTCTGACTTTCTTTTGAGTTCAAGCCTTTCATCAGAAAGAATGGATGGTTTCTTAACAAAATATGCCATACACCTGTGTGTCTTCTTCAGCAGATGAAGGCTTTCCCCTTCCTGTTACTGTAAATCATTTTCCAAATGCCTCCAAACAGATGCTGAGTGTTATCCTTGAACGTTTATAGTTATGGTGGGATGTTTACTGTGACTCAAATGACTCTGCCATTACTTGAATCCAGAGGCCAAGAACCAAGATGAATGTGAGTGGAATGTTTTCCAAAGCTGGTGGTTTTGGAGAGTGTTGGTGACTGAATGATCTGCCTGTATTGAATGAACTGATTGGGAGGTGCTGGCTTGGCCAGTCCCTCTGCCTCCTACGATGACTGTTCTGACATGGGAGAGCATGCCTGCTCTACTTGTGCTGTCTACAGAGCTACATGCAATCAAGCACGGTCTTTTTTCATTTCTAAAGGTGCGGAAGACACTTAGTATAGAAACCCTGAGATGGATTCTCAGTGTTGCATCCTACTTGATAGGAAACCTCACCTGTAAGATAGTCCTTACATTCATAAAGCTAATTTGAATGTTTGAAATACATACGGCAAATCTGTAGGAGACTACTTGTCTTATCAAAGAATATTTGCTTGTGCTTTCGATGACCCAGTTCATTGGTCTCAGAGAAAAGGAGGCAAACTTATTTAGGGTTTAATTCTTATTTAGGATTTTATTTCTGATGGTAATGACAAAATTAATTTTGGCGATTATCCTCAACAGTGTTTCTTATGAGAGTTGCAGAGATTCTTTCATCTGTAGCACCATCAAGGTATAAAGCATTCAGTGTGAGTCACATAATAGGGAGATTACAAAGGCGGGTGCTATTTTGAGAGTACTCAGTATATGAGAATTTAACTACTAGCTGTTAACATTAAAGATGACTACACAACCTATGAGGCATTGTGCCCTTAATGCTGGCTGAGTATAATTGGTCTTTAGATATATTGAAATAAAATATAACCTAAAATAATTCGATTTCCCTAGTTTCTATCCAGAGGATCAGGGAAAGATCTGGGTTTGTGGTATGTCTAATAATCAGTCTTTCCAAATAAAAGAATTTTGTCCAGCAGGAAAGATGACTCAATGTCCTCACTGAGTGATGATGAAGTCTCAAGTCTGCAGATGTACCAATGCATTCTTTTTCTTTTAAATTTAATTTTATTTTAATTATTTACTGACATTCTGTACCTTTACATGCTATTATAGCTTCTTCTGTAACGTAAGTTGTTCAAAATTAGATTGTTAAAAAATATTTTTATTTTATTTTTATTAATTACAGTTTATTCACTTTGTATCCCAGCTGTAGCCCCCTCCCCAAGCTGATGCATTCTTATTAAACTTGGATTATAATTGTTATGCACAGGCTTTTGGTAATTAAATGATCTCCTTAGTAACTCCAAGTCGGCTTCATTCCACATGTCAGTTAACATTTCAATAGTGACTGAATTCTTAAATATGGGCCTAAATTCTATCATAGGTCACCACCAGAAAGTGAGATTTTATTTAGTGATATTTTAAGGACCTCAATATTAGCCTGTAAAAGCTAAATGAGAAACTGAAATAAATAGTTGAAAGGAAAAAAAGATGATGAAACCAACATAGTATTTGGGTGTCAGGCTTAAAGCTCATGCTTGTAGAAAAACAGAAAAACTAATATTTAAGAGAATCGAAGAAATAAAATTAAAGGATATCTGATCAGATCGGGTAACCACATGGGAAAAAGCAAAAGATGAGGCAATCTGGGGAGAAAAGAATGGTTGTTGAGTAAGAAATTTCATAGCAAAGAGAAAATACAATTTGAGATAAAGGATTAGAGTTTAGGGATGTAGTGAAGCATAGAAATGGCTATTTGGGATTTATTCCCACGGAAGTGACAAATGGAGTGTTCAGAGGGTATAAGGCAGGGCTCGCCATCATCCGCAATAAAGCAGATGATGCTGTGTAATTTGGTGACAAATTTATAGGAACCTTTTGTCCTAAAATGTTTCAGTGTGACATATTCCGAATCAGCCAATTTTCCCTAGCAGTTTGCCACTCATGTATATTATCTGTTGTGTAGCCTTTGAAATTTCAAAAGCAAAATAATTTCTCATATTTTTCTGTCCTCTCTGTGTATTCTCATTCCCTAGAAACACACAAGAAAGATGGGAAACAGGTTTAATGTAAGAGCTTTGATTGTTTCACATTCTTCAGTGATTTGCCCAATTAGTTATAGTTTGTTATTTTAATTTTTGTTTTTGTTATTTTTTTTACCAGTTGTTATATTTGGAATACAAACTCCTTATTATCTCTCAATATGCCAAAATTTTGTGACTGATGTATTATAACCAGAGGAATAAAGAACTTTGCTCCAAGCCTTTAAGAGGACTATTTTTCTCATCCTATGTGTTTATAAGGGGCCTTTGGCCATCACTCCTGGTGTTTCCCTAGTTTGCCAATTCAAGTCTGGAAATTACCCAAAGCTTTCCTAAGTAGGGAGTCATCTACCCATGCCTAGACTGCGGGAAAGTTCCATTTCTCAGAACATGTAGGTTAAAGTTCCATTTCTCAGAATATGCAGGTTAACTGCCCTTCATTGCATGTGGCAGTTCCAGGCCATTCACAAACCTTCTTATCTGCATGCACGAAGGTGGAAGTAAGGAAGTTACTGGGTAGATGCTATTGGGAGCAGGTTACAAGCTAGAATACTCACTGCTGCTGTCTTTTCAAAGCACAGACACTTGTTAGCCCTGAATTCTGACAGGGTCCCTATGAGGTCATGAATGTTTTCTTTCCAACCCAACCTTATCCAGTCTCCTTAGAAGGATTATGTTCTCTGCTAATGGTCTATGTATAGCTGAGTTTTCAATTCCTATTTAACACCACGAGCCAGTAGAAATATTCAATTCAAAGTTGCAAATTCCCGCCTTCCTTGCCCTATGGATCTCAAACGGGTACGATACAGACTGGTGTTTAATCAATGCCATTTGGACAGAGTTCTTTAGATGTCTCCAAATCTTGATTCAGATTTGATTAAATAAATTCCTCAATAAAAATAATAATTAAAGATAATTTACTAGACCATATTGCAGAAACATTGTCATATTTAGGCAGCAACAGCTTAGTTCTCTGTGCAAAGCTACTTGTCAAAAGTATTTGAAGTTCTTCTAAGTGGGTTGTTAATTAAAGGCTTGAAAGCACTGCACTGGACTTTTAAAGAATTGTAAACTTACACATGGTTGTTTAACATGATGCAAGAAACTAACAGTAAAGCAGGTATGACTAAATTTTTTAAAATTAAAAATTGATTATTTTCTCATATGGTATATCCTGCTTATAATTTCCCCTCCCTTTCCCCCTCTTGCATTCTTCCCTCTCCTTCCCACCCTTCCTCTGTATCTCTGCCCTTTCTATCTATCACTAGAAAAGAACAAGCTTTCAAATCTCATAGTTCAGAATTTATTTTTATAGACACCCTATGCAAACACTAACTTTGAAAACTATGGGTTTCTTTATATTAATAAGCTATCAATTTTAGCTCATTACCTCCTGTGTATGAGTTCACTGGGAAATAGGATTTGTGACATGAGCAAACATTGAAAATTATTTAAATTGTTCTCTTTTGGGTTAAATAGATGTTAACAAAAACATCTCAAGTAAAAGTTTCATTGTTTCTAACCTATCACCCCCAAAATCAAAGAAAAGCCAATTAGAGTAAGGGCTTATTTCTCTGTTCTCCCAACAGCTGTAAGACTCTGAAGTTATCTATTTAACTATTCAAGATTAGAACATGTAACATGATGTTTGTAACACAGGGGTTATTGGATAGGAAGATACAGTATGTTATTTGACCAGCATTTTCAATCACAAGGATTTTTTTTGTATCTCATGAACATGTTATGTTACACAACATTCATTTTATAACTAATCTGAATGTGTGATGACATGTGCAAATATCTGTTTATTTTGATTGTTTTAAAACTATTTTAAATCTTTTCTTGAGTCCCAAGATGTTCTTCGAGGACTGTGGTTCCTCATTTAGAAAGATGTACATTGAACGTATGACAGGAGTCTACCGCAGAAGGCATCTGAAAGACTCTACCTAGCAGTGTTTCAAAGCAGATACTAAGACTCATAACCAAACCTTCAGCAGAGTACAGGGAATCATATGAAAAAAGGGGGAGTTTGTATGACATGGAAAGGATAGGAGCTCCACAAGGACCAAATATATCTGGGCACAGGGTCTTTTCTGAGACTGACACTCAACTAAGGTCCATGTATGGATATAACCTAGAACCTCTGCTTGGATGTAGTCCGTGGTAGCTCAGTAACCAATTGGTTTCCCATAGTAAGGAGAACAAGGACTATTTCTAACAGGAACTGTTAGAAATTTCTAACTGGCTCTTTGACCTTCCTAACTCCAAGCGAGGAGCCGTCCTGTTAGGCCACAGAGGAGGACTTTGCAGCCAGTGCTGAAGATACCTGATAAAACAGGGTCAGATGAAAGGGGAGGAGGTCCTCCCCTATCAGTGGACTTGGAAAGGGGCAGGGAGGAGATGAGGGAGGGAGGGTGGGATTGGGAGGGAATGAGGGAGCAGGATACAGCTGGGATACAGAGTTAACAAAATGTAACTAATAAGAAAAAAAAAACAAATAAAATAAAATAAATAAAAATGAAAAAAAGAAAAAAAAAAACAACCTTCCTAATGCTGAGACCCTCATGTTTTGGAAATCCCAACCATACAATTATTTTTGTTGCTACTTCATAACTGTAATTTTTCTGCTATTCTGAATCACATCATAAATATCTGTGTTTTCTGATGAGCTTAGGTGACTGCCTGAAAAAGGCCATTTAACTGTCAAGGGGTAGTGGCCTACAGATCGAGGACCACTGTTCTAGGACTACCGAAGACAGGCTTAGGCCAGGTCAACACTGGTACTTCCTGCGGTAACGCAGGCTATGGGAAGTTCTTCTACAGCAGAGTGGTGCTTCCCTCTGATCAGGATCAAGGTATTACACTCGAGTAATCCTCCCAGTATCTGTCTACATCCTCCCCTTGGTCATCTGATATCCTCATGGTTTTCACTATTGCCGCTTCACATTACAATTTCAACTTTCTTTTCCAGAAAAAGATGCCTGTAGGTTATGCCTTGTATTCCTTCTAGGAGCATTACTCACAAGTGCTACCAATGTGAGGGACGTGACCATTAGCGCACTGTGTACAACCTGCCCAGCTTCACAGTGGCATCACTTTTTGACCGTTAGAGCCATCTGTAATCGGGGCAGTTTACGTGACTCTTCTTCCCTCTAAACCTCTGTCTCACTTGTGCCCTTCCAGACACAGGCCTATCATTTTCAAGATGCCTATTTCTTTGTCTTTGATTCTCCAAGGAGGAGAAATCAGAAAGCTCTTCTTTGTTCTTTCTTTTATAGCATGCCAAGAATCCAATTCCTTGCTATTAGAAAAGTACTGGAAGCCATAAATTCTCACATTCAGAGATACGGTGGCCATCGGCAGCATAGTAACTAGTAGAGGGCTGCATCTGGTCAACACACTAATTTTCCTTCATTTCATGTAGATAACCAGCATAAAAATTTGAATTTTACACCCTCTGGCTGTAAAGTAAATAAACTAATATAAAATTAAAAAGAAAGAATTTGAGTTTTAGCATTGCTGCTTATGAGCACATCTAGACAATGATTATACAAATGTTTTCCTCTCACTAAAGCAGGTCTCCAAAGAACAAGACGTTTGTTAACCTAACTGCATTTCTGTGTGTTCTTGAAAGTGACTAATCTATGTAACCATACATTTCAAGTTATTTTTCTGTAAGTTCGGACTCCAGGGCAATGAGTGAGCTGCTCCGATGTATGGTCTGACAGACATGAGCTACCTACACAGAGGCAGCAGGCTCAGGCTTGCGGAGGATGGTTTTGGGTGCTGTGTCGGGAACAGGATCCAGCTGGTACCAGGCTGAGATTTCTAGTGTGTCGCCTTTTTCCATTGTCTTGCTAAATTTGGCCCAATTTTCCTCTCTCGTATTTTCTGATCTGTCAAGTTACATCCCACAATTTCTTCAAAACAGAAGATGTTACTTCTAAGGAAATTGCTATATTTATATCTGTGGAGGTCTATGCAGGCTTGTGTTACTGGATACTCTTTACATAGCAGGTAAATAGCAGAATGCTACCTTAATAGAATTTTGGAACCATAAACACATGTTTTCATTCTGTAATAGGAAAACAGTACCCCCAAACTGTGGGACTATGCACTCCTTTTTTGGAAGAAAGAACTCAAGAGCAATTACAGAAGACCCCTAAAGAATGAAGAGTTTTGAGAGTTAATGTAGGGAATTAAGGCATGTGTTGACTCATCTTCACCAGTGAAAATTGTTTTACTTACGCATGACAATAGTTTTCACCCCATCTTCTCAGCTATCCCCACTTGACCTAATTGTAAGCTATATAAAGTAGTGGTCCTTAAGTGACCCCATTGATACTGTTGCCGAACCCTGAAGGCTTAGCTTAGCTCATCTCTATGACTTTGAGATACCCCATGCTCAATTCTTTTTGATGAATTGAAATATCAAGGAATCATTGGATAATTAATACTGTCTTACTTTTGTATCTGCTAAACACTTGGTATTATATTAGACATCCTGCAAATCACAGACAATTACAAAATCTAATCACTTCTCTCTAGGTGATAATTTCAGAGACAAAATAAACACAACATGAGAGTGAGCCATAGAGATGGTTGGTAATTAAATAGAACCACATTTATGCTCTGGGGTTGTTGCTATTCTCTGTGTTTGTGTGCTGAAAAGCTGACCAATCCAGTTCACTTTTGTTCTCCAAGTGTCACTGTAAACTGGTTATATTCCACAGCCTCCAGGTAATTGAGTTGAAGTGTCTCCCAAGGCTCATGTGTTGGAATATTCAATGTCTACCTAGTGGAGATGCTTGGGGACTTTGGAGGATTTAGACCTAACTTAAGGAAGCAGGCCACTGAGGGGCAGAACTTCAGGTTTAAAGCCTGGCTTCAGCTCCCCCTTTATCTTTTCCTGTCTTGATGATATTGTGTTAACTGTTCACTTGATCCTCCTGTTGCCATAGTGACAAACCACTCCTGTATCCCTGTGTCCTCTGCTGTGACGGATTGTAGCCTTTCAAACTGTAAAGCAAAATAAATGGTCGTTCTCCTAAGCTACTTCTTCTTGAGTATTTGTTCTGAGTGATGATTATAGTAACTCTGACAGGTAATGAGAACCTTAATACTCTGTTTTTCCCAAACACACATAGTTTATGGAAAAGTTTATATATCTGACACTATAAAGCATTAACAAACATTGACAAAATAGCATGATTTCATTAATCATAATAAAAATCAGATAAATGTGGTCTTACTTTCTCTCAAACTACCAATTCAACAACGGATAGTTGAAACAGAGGATGATGGGAACTATTGTAGTATCGGGGGATACTTTTGTTGTTGGTGTTGCTCAGCCCCATTCATTTTGATTGCAAGAGTTCTGACATCACCTTTCCTTCACAGAAAGAGAAAACAAGGTTCAGAAGTCAAGTTTCCTGCCTAAAAACACAGTTGAGTTTTCGGTCAGTCTTCCTTTTTATACTTCACTGAAATTCAGTTTGTCAGTATATGTATGGAAGGCTTTGGCCTCCGAGTCACAGGTCTATAAACACATTCCTTTCTGCAATAGCATTGAAGGTATCCCTTTAAAAAAAACCTTAGACCTACAATGCAACACAAGGGGAAATAAAAAGAACAAATCTGTTGAATAACCATTTGTGTTTCAAAAGCAACATGGTACATGTCACCATGAAAATGTATTTCTTATAAATTATAGTGCTTGTACATTTATTGCTAAAATCAGCTAGGCTGTGGAAGTGTGCCAAAAGCCACAAAGTGATTTGTATGAAGGACGGGGCTAGGGACAGATCGTGGAATGGAACTCAGAATTCTAGACTCTGTCCATCAAGGTGTTTCTTCAGAATCAAGACATACTTTTAAAAGAGAGGGAGGGGCACTTTTGTGTGCTTTCTGATTATATTTGTTAGTAATAATTTTAATACTTTTAAAATTCGTAACAGTGCTTTTCAAAGGAGTGTTGAACAAAAGGTTAATGTGAATTGCTTGTACGTGGATACTTGGCTCATCTTTACTTTTTAATTTTTCATGTAATTTTAAATGACTTTAACTAGTCAGTCATAGTTGGCTCCAATAATACCTGCCGACGAACTCGAGTCTGCTTTCATGGCAAGCTATGACAGTCACTTAGTAACCAGTGTGATCGGGGGCCTGCAGATTTTGGATGTTAGTTAATTAGTTCAAACATTTGCCTCCTTAAGGCAGAGTTTCAGAAACCATGCTTCACTCACACGCTAGCCTCTAACTAACTAAATTTTCATAAACTGCCTTTAAGATGAGGGGGAAGATGAGGAGAGAATGAGGAGGAAACTTAAAGGATCATAGGAGGATACATGATGATCAGCCTGGGTAAGGTGAGTTTCCTGAGCTGCGGCAAATGCTAAAGAGGAGCTCTGGGTTCCTCAAAGTAGCTTGGAGACCCTTTGGTGTCTTCATTCTGCGCAGTAACATATTTTTGTTCCCTCCGAAAGCTTACCTCCTGTTTCTTTAATCAATGTTATCTGTCATCATTCTGTCTTTTCCTGAGGAACAGGGTCAGTCTATCTCTCAGATGAATCCAGCCCATCAGAGCTGCTCAGTACCCATCTCAGCTTTAGGGGAGGCCATTAACACACTATCACTCCCACTGGGTGACATTATTTCAAGTGCCGTTCATAGATAACACTCTTGATGCCATTCCTCCTACTCCCTTTTGAAAATAGGCAAGGTGTAATAATTAATACATCACAACAGTCTTTAAAACGTCGATAGAGGCTCTCAGGAAGATGTTAGGAGGCACAAATTGCTTCTGAAGCAAAGCTGCCTTCTGAAAGGAAGTCACTCTATGGAAATAAAAAGTGCAGAGGGTACCCAGGAATAGCATGAGTTTTGTTCTATTATTATTATTATTATTATTATTATTATTATTATTATTATTATTA
>NW_026592510.1:14806881-14867502 GCF_907164565.1 Psammomys obesus | reverse complement strand
TATTATTATTATTATTATTATTATTATTATTATTATTATTATTATTATTATTACAATTTAGTCGCTTTGTATCCCGGTTATAGCCCCCTCCATTCCCCTCCTCTAGTCCACTGATAGGGAAAGTCTTCCTCCCCTGCTATCTGACTGTAGCCTATCAGGTCTCATCCAGGACTGCCTGGATGAGTTTTGTCCGTGATGTTCAGAGTTGAAAACTGGTGGATTACCTAAATACTGAGTTACTTTGGATTACTCTCCAAAATACCAGCACTACCTGCGTATTCGGGGGTTGAAAATGGAGATGATTTGTGTTGCATTGCTCCATCGTTCACAGTGACAATCATATGTATTCAGTGTCTTTGATCTCAAAGGCCTATGTGGCATGTTGCACATATAACCCCATTGTGACTCCCTGGAAGACCACTAACTCTTCTCTGTGACTAGACTTATCTGGAAGGCAAAGTGTCGGGCACAGATGATCATTCTACTCCAGGATAATGTTTGCTAGACATTTCCACAGATCTTAGCTAGCACAAAGGCACTGGCTAAATGGCCGTTGTTCTCCATGGGCATTTCTGTGATGTGTTCTTGGTTGTCATAATATCTGAACAAGATCTTAACCTGATATAAAATCTGTAGTATCTTTTTAATAGAAACCAAGACATTAAGTCTTAGGTCCCAAGAAGGCAGTTGCGGTGGCTCAAAGAGAACGGAGATTCAACAGTCTCCAAATAGCAACCCTTCCAACTAGCATAAGGTGTATCCTGTCTACTAGTCTGGATTTACAACTGGGAAGAGTTCCTAGGAGTGAGGCCATGCAATTAGCACACATGATAGTTCATTTCATGTAGTTTCACCTAGAAATAGTGTCTTAATGTCATCGAGACAGTTGGACTATTATCTGGGCATACTCAGCAAAGTAAGGTGTTACTAGCCTTGTGTCTCTCATGGGTCAGAGGAAGGCCTGAGAGCTGACTTTTTCATGACCAAGGCACTGGAGTTTAGATGCCAAGAGTTCTTCTGGACCAAGCAAAGATCCAGCTGGCTCCTATCTCCCCTGTGTCTTAGTTTGAGTTTTTATTGTTATGAAGAGACACCGTGACTATGGCAACTCTTATAAAGGCATACACCTAATTAGAGTTGGCTTACAGTTTCCTGCCATTATTGTCATGGCGGGAAGCCTGTAGACATGGTGCTGGAGAAGGAGCTGTGACTTCTACCTCTGCATCAGCAGGCAGCAGGCAAAGAACTGGCTTGAGCTTCTGAGGCCCCAAAGTTCACCCCTAGTAATACTCTTGCTTAACGTTAAACATTGGCTCAAACAGAGTTTCGCTTCTGCTGCACATAGAGTTTGGCCCTGCTTCACAGTTACATGGCCATCTGTTTTATTCAACAGTCTGATTGTTTTTAAAGCTGTTTTTATTTAAATAATTTTTGAAACTTTTTTCTGATTAATTATAATAATAGTGCATATACATGCATAACCACAACAAATGTAGCTATAAATTAAGACTTAATGCGGGTGAGCCCATTCTGTCTCTAAATGAGTAGACGCCCACTATTTCCACCCGACCATAAGCACTGCGCTCGAGTGAGCTCTCTACTGTGGTGTTGGCATGACTTTGCTCATCTGGACTAGCAGAAGCCAAGGAGATTAGAGTGAGCCTTCAATTGTTGCTTACAAGTTCAAGAAACAACGTTCAGTCAGATCTAGGGCTCTTCAAGAACAAAGTCTATTTGTTCTTTCCTCTATTAGCCCTTTGCCTCTTTCCTTTTTCCTGTACTTCCCTTCTCTCTTTCTCTCTCTTCCTTTCTACCTTCCTTTCTCTCACCTTCCCTCTTCTCTCCTTTCCTCCCCTGACCTTATCCTCTGTCTTCTTTCCTCCCTTCCTTTATCCTCCTCTTTTAAGCCCCCCACTTTCCTTCATGCTATCTCTCTCTCTCTGACTTTGATGTATCAGATTCATTTCATGTCCTTGCCCAATGCCTATTGGTTGTGATTTAGCTACAGCTTTTCTCAGTTTCTCAGACTCTAAAGTAGACTTTTTTTTTATCTCTAATACCCACCTGACTATAATCTTGTGGTTTTGGTTTAAATTCTTAAGACAATCACATTTATTCTATTGGTGGGTGGGGATGGTGTCAGCTGGGAAAGGTACTTGCAATCACTATATCTCTATAGTACAAACTTCTACTCACTGGCCTAACATTCATATAAATATTCTAATCTGAAAATAAAGTAGATGACAATCCCTTCATTGGATTGTGGAGCATATGGGAGCAAGAAAGTGAGACTAGAGAAGGACTACTGATTCCGAGAGATTGGACACATTTAGCAACTGATACTTTTGAGGTCAGAGCTGGTTCCTTTAAAAATTCAATCTGACTTAGTTTAAAGGCTCTCACCCCAATCATGCTGTTGACCAGAAAGAAGGCTTGATGAACAGAAACCACTGGCTCTAAGTTATTGGAAAACAAAACCAGGCCAAACGAATGTGAACTGTGCTGGAGAAAGAATGGAGCTGTTTTAACTTCCCAAATGCTGAACTATTTAATGTACCAGCGGATCTTGACATTTACAGTGTATCACCTTTTTTATTACAAAGGGCAAAAATGACTTAGAAATATTGCAAAAAGGTGAAAGTGGCTGATATTTTGTGAGCAAACGTACTCTATAGCTGATCCCTTACCTTTAACTAATTATTACCTGAACTACTTTTTAATCTACCCAGTGCATTAACTTTGTGGTTTGCATTAAAGAAAAAACAACAACAAAAAAAACCAGAAGTTAACTTTTAGTATGCAAATACAGTCTGAGAGAGGATGGTTTAAATGTTCAACCAAAACCATTATTTTATCACACAATGTTCTTTTTTTTTGTGATGTTCTGGACTAATTTTTTTAATCCTGTATGGCTTATTTATAATCGTCACTATTGACACCATAGGATATAAATTGAAAACAGCCCACTGACTCATTCTTGCTTCTACAGTGTTACTCATGAAACAGGATTTAACATTTTCATCGCAACCTGGGCCCCACTCATACAGTTCAGCCTTGCACAATCTAACTTAGCTGTTACCCAAGCAATATCACTGCTGATGACATATTTGGCATAAAACATCAGGTGAGATTGTAAGCTACATATGAAAGTGTTTAATGAGTTTTCACTTAAGAGTATTTCATAATGTCTCTTATGAACACTTTTATTCCTAGTATTTTATGTTATCATCTAGATGGGCCATTTGAGAGATTTGTCTATCAGTGAATTATCTGCTAATTCTTCAAGCCAGCATCCAAGTAACATAACCATGGCATGCTTCTGGATTCCCAACATGTTTTATACTCAAATGAATGGTCGATTTTTAATAATTTGAAGTCTTCGGAGATTTGAGAGCTTACTAAGCATGTGATGGAATATCAAATCCTATTAAAGAAAATTGTATGCCCTATTCCTCCTAATCATCACAAAAATCCAAGATGTCTGTTGTAGTAACCATTTCTAGGGACATTCATGTGACAAAAAGCATGGAGGAGTCATAGGTAAGAAGCATAAATAAAGGGCTACTGTTACGCCACATCACAGCTTCTTAACTCTGTCCTAGACAAAATTGCAGGGAGAAGTAGCCTGATTAAGATTACAGATTAAGACAAGAAATGTTCGTAGCTTGGGTATAGAAAGGAATGAAGATAAGAAAATACAGCTGTCAAGAATGACCCTCTATGTAAGGGTCAGGAGATGGGTTGTTGACTAGAAGAGGGAAATGTGGGAAAGGATTTTGTGTGGGTGTTAGATGGAAAGCATCCTTTCAGCTTATCGTTTTAAAAATGGGCTAGAATCTTCCAAATGAGTTTTCAAGTAGGTGAAAGTTTGTGCATATTCACTGATATGAAGATGTGGATTATGATTAAGTTCATGTATGCGAGTGAGGCTGAATAGTCATTTTGGGGATAGGGAGAAGATAAGTATATATGGGAAGAACAAAGAAATAGAAAGACAGACTGACATTAGCATTTGCACACTGGATGAAGCAAGCTAATGCTATAGAGATGGAGGGTAGAGGATAGAGTCTACAAGGCAGGTACAATGAAAGGACAAGAACAGTGATGGGGCTTTTACTTCTCTTGTCTTGTCTCTGACCAGCATTGGTACTTTACTTCCACATTAGTTGTTGGTCACATTCCTTTCAGGAGACCCTTTGATAAGCAATTATTCACAGAAATTAATTCACAGGCATCTCTATAACCAGACATTCTTGCTATTACTTCTCAGGCTTCCGCAGAGAAACAGAGCCAAGAAGATATTATCAGACATTTAGAAAGCGATCACTCTCCAAAGGTGTGTGTGTGTGTGTGTGTGTGTGTGTGTGTGTGTGTGTGTGAATGTGTGTGTGTGTGCATGTTTCTTTTTAATTAAAAATTGTTAATATGTTGCAACAGTATAATTTTAAAGAGCAGAGATCTAGAAATCATTCTCTGTCTTTCATATTTTAGAAAAATACATGTTCTAGGATTGTGACCCGAAGGTCAAAGCTTCTTAATCAATTCTACTCCTTTCTGAACCTTTATCAGAACCTTTTTTTTTTTTTGATGAAGTGGATAAAGTCATGAGCTAAATTACACTGGCCTAGTCCTTAAAATAACAAAGATCTAACATTGTCTCATATTAGAATTTTGTAATTTCTACTCTTCAGGCATTTTAAAAACTTAAATTAATTTTTCCCCTCTCAAACTGTCTTTCCTATATGATGCAGTAATTGTCCTGCTCTACTCATGTCTAAGATCTGCTTGCCTGTCACCAAAGCAATGAGATTGCTGGGACCAAGGCAAGCTGTTTGAAAATACTAATATTGATTTAATATTATCTTGTAAAGCATACTTAGAGACGATAGTAAATGTGACTTCTGAGTGTATCTGTGAAGACATCTACAAAATGCTAGTGTTGGGTGGAGGGAGAGAATGCCTAAGAGTTGTGAACCAATATCATTCAGTCTCTTTAGGACCTGACAAGGACAAAAAAACAGAGTCAGGGTAAACTCGTTCTTGAATTGGGACATCCGTTTCCTACTGTCCTTGGATGCAGATGCCTCTCGTCCTTGCTCCTTTCACTTTGATCTAGTTCTTGGCTCCACTGACCGTGAGGACTTTTGGATTGAATTGAAACAGAAGCACTGGCTTTCTGGACAGCTCATTAGGGGACTTTTATGTCCCAACCATCACTTCAGCCACTCCTGCATACAAAATCACTTCCTATGGGTCTGCTTGAGTCCTGTTGATTCTGCTTCTCTGGGAAACCTGGAGGAATAAAAACACAGACTATCTGACTGTAGAGATTTCTGGGAATTAAGAACATTTGTTTTCCTACATGGGTCCTTGGATGAATTTTTAAATTTAGCTCTTAAAACTCTAAGAAATAACACAACAATTAGCAAATGCAGCAAAATAGATGGATTTCAAAATGATGGTTTTAACAGAAGGAAGACAGTCAAAAAGAGCACAGTCTATGTGACTGTATCTATATAATATTTTAGAAATATCCAGTTAGCTGTAGGAACAGACAGTATTCCCATGGTTGCTTTGAGCTGGGGAGTTGGGAGCAGGGTTAGAAACGGTTGTCTATAAGAGAGAGAACGAAGGAACTTTAGTGGGCAAAGGATCTGGATTATGGTACTGGTTTTTTAGTATAAAAACTAATTACATTGAAAATTTAATATAAAATCTTATTTTAATTTTATTTCAACAGAATTTTAAAAGGTTGTGACTCAAAAAAAATTCCCTTTCAGCTTTCAATATCTGTTTTAGAGGTGAGGGGACCAAAGGCAAACCATCTCTGGAGGCCACTTGTGAAGCAAGTATCAGAGCCAGCTGGTTAGGGGGTACAGTGATCAATGTTCATCAGCTGGCTTTGTCAGAGAGGTCCCCGACCACCCAGAACCTGACAAGGGTTCCCTGTAATGCTAACACACGTACTAGCTAAAGACCAACCATGCTTGTTGAGAGAACAAGTAAACAAAGCACAGTATTTGCCTCTACTGAGGACATAGATTAAATTCAAGTAGTATGTAATTCTGAAAATTCTGTCCTAACATGAAACATCAGATTTTTAGTTTTAAAGAAAATACAATTTTAGTTGTTAAAAATAGTGAGGCGTTCACGGAACATGATTATATATGAGGGGAGGGCCGTATGACACCGTCTCACATATAACAGTTTCTTATTTTAGCTGTCTTTTCTTCTTTTTTGATTTTTTTTTTTCTGAGACGGGATTGTATTATATAGCACAGGCAGGCCTGGAACTCATCATGTAACCCAACCTAACCTTGAACTCATGTTCCTCCTTCCGTAGTCTCTAGAGGGCTGGGATCATAGGTGTATTCTACCAAGCCTGGCTCTGGTTGCATTTCTAAAGACGTGGGTTTTGATAGTGACTAAATGCTCATCTGAATTGCTACAAACTGTGTTAAGAAGAAACCCTACTTACAGTGGTCCATTGACTTTGTTTTTAATTAAGTGTTTGTGTCCGCGGGTGCATTTGTGTGCAGTGTGCGCAGCTATGAGGACAACTTTGTGCAGTCCCTTCTCTCCTTCTGCCTTCTCATGGGCTCTGCTGGGTTGGACTCAGGCCACAAGGCTTGGACTTTTACCTGCTAGGCCATCTCGCCACCCCTTGTCTCCCAGCTCACTTTAAAAGAGCCAAAGCCCAATACTGTAACTGCGCCTTTTCTAGAATTTATGTAAATGACGATTTGTTGTCTGTATTTGAAGCATTTAGCCAACAGTAGGCCAAAAAAAAAAAAAAAGAAAAAGAAAAAAGTTAATACTGCTTTTGACAAATTCTGAGTACCATCACAAATAAAAAAAAAAAAAGCCATTTTATTAGGACAAAGGACAAACACAGTAGTTTAAAATATAAACAGAAAAAAGGAACAGGGTTTTTATTTTTTTTATATTTTGGGCAATTTATCATGACTTTGTAGAAAATACAAACATTGCTTTTATGTATCAGCTTGCTTATTTGTTTCTTTATTTTTACTTAACAAAGCACTGTTGCTGTTCTGGCACAAATAGTCACAATTCCCTTTCCATTAGAAATAATCACCCTCAGCCCAGGACCTACCCTTCCAGTCTGACTTCTGATCAGCGTAGTAAGATTGCTGTCTGTGGCAGAGAGCTGTGTCTGGCAGAGCTCCTATGAAAAGAAGTGACAATCTTTCCTTGACACCAAGATAATCAAGATTTTTGGCTGGACCTTTGAATACATATTGCATTGAAAAACACAAACTGTGCAGCTGAAACATATTAATAAGGGAACCTCATGGTTTGGCCTGTGGCCTTCTGGCCCAGTGTTCCACAGGTCCAGTTGGATATGCTTCTCTGACAAGCCACAATTATGGGACCTAATGACATCAAGGTGGTATATTCTTTCTGACAGTTTCCTACAGACCACCTCTTCAAACCACCTAAGACTATATTTGCAAGAATTTATCATCCAAATATTAACAGTAATGGCAGCATTTTGTCTTGATATTCTCAGATCACAGTGTCTCCTGCTTTAACTATTTCTAAAACTCTTTCATCCATTTATTCACTTCTATGTGCCTGAAACCCAGATGACCCTCTAATGCCAGAGATTGCACAAACCTATAAAACAGACACAGATAGGTACAACAGAATATCTCGGGGATGGACTCAGAAGTCATATGATACTACCTTAAAGTCAGAGCTGTATTATAGTTGGAATAAACTTTAAATTACTGTTAAAAATAATGAATAACTTTCTTTTTAACACATAGAAATTTTGAGCCTTTGATCTCACCATTTGCATATCATCATGTGGTCATGAGGTCATATAATAGTCTGGTCAGAGTACACCCTTCCTGCTTTCTCGAGAGAGGGCAACATAGAATAACAAAACCCAGAAGGTAACACCATGACTGTGGCTTAGATACTGTCTGTAGCCCTCCATACCAAAGACTGAAAAGTCAGTGCCTACAAATTCTCTTAATGGAAGAGAATTAAAAGTGATACTGCAGAGTTGTGAATGACCTCTGACAAATGACAATTGGCATGCACAATTTCCTTTCCTTCACATGAATTTATATCAGCTTTCTCTTGTTTTAATTAATTCCCACCATCTTGGGGATGTAAACAATGAAAATACAGTAGATTTCTTTAGTTCTGAGGTCTAGTGTGTATCCCTCTGGGCTAAAAGTGGCAGCACACAAATTCTTTCAGAGACAGTCAGACTCATATCCCTGCCCTCCTTCCTCCATCTTCACAGGAATGTTACATCTTTCTGTAACCTCTCTAGCTCTCCCTAGACTCAGGATTCTTTAATAAGCCCATGTGACAAGGATAGATGCAACTGCAAAGCCATTTCACCCATACGGAGACACCTACTTGCATGGTAAAGACATGTATTCACAAGTCCTGAGATCAAAAGACGGTCATTGTTCTAAGTACCATATGAGTAAGATACAAGAGCTTTCAGGGAGTGAGAAAAGGACACAGAGAGAGGTTTCTTTTGGAAAATGTCTACTGGTGTGCTTTTCAGGAAGGGTCAATTAGAAAAGGATACCATCAACAGAGAGAAAGAACATTAGGTGTGAGGGCAACACCTTTAAGTTACCCATGACCCTGCTTTGTAGTGAAAGTTTTGGTTTCTTTAGAAACTGAGTTGTGTCATGTAAATGTGTTTGTTTGATTGTTTCATTTTTTTTTGTCCCAAGTGTGGGGTGTGGAAATGCTTTATCCAACACTGAAAACAGACTCATGAGAGGGCATGTGATCTTTGTCAGCTGGGAACTTCCTTGTGCAAGAGCAGGTTCTGCCAGCTGAAAAACATCTATGTGTAGACTGTAAGAGGGTATAAATAGGAACCCACAGAAAGAGAGAGGTCACTTCACTTCACTTGGCATTGCTTCTCTTTGGGATGCTCCTAGAGAGAAATGTGAATACGTCAAGGAAGCTACTGCTAATTCGTGCTGCTGGTGGTCTTTGTTGCTTCTTTTGCTACTGCTGGATTGTTGGATTGCCGGATTGCCAGATTGCCAGATTGCTAGATTGCTGGATTACTGGACTGCTGGTTATCCTAACAATGAAAAGTGAAATTGCCCCCAAGGAACTATGTTTAAAGAGGTCTATATCCCCCATCCTTACTAACCTTTCTTTCCTACATAGGGTTGGGGGTGTGGTAGGGAGGTAGAGACATTTAGAAACCCAAGGACCCGAACCAGCAGGAAGTAGCTAAAGAGAACTATGCCTCCTCTCCCCACTAACTTTCTTTCTCTCTTACCTGTTATTGGGGTGCTGGAAGAGATTGGGGTGAAGAAAGGAGAAAGAGATATAAGGAACCCCAAATAAGGCAGGTTAAAAAAAAATCACAGCCTACACCACTTTGCATACAGAGCTCTCTTCGTTGTTCACTCAGTCATTAAATCAAACAGTTCTCTCATCTGACATCAGTTTCTCAGTTGGGATATCAAAGGGCGTCCCATCATTAGGTACATGACATTTTACAGTATTAGAGTGATATAACTGAAAATTATAACAACAACAAAGTTGGTGGTTTGTAAACCCAGAGATTCTGGCCTAAAGTCTATCTAAGATCCATGAGAGAATAACAATAAATAACATATATCTTATAAAAACTGCCTTTCGGGGGAAATGTTTTTGACTTGGAGAAATAAATTTATGATATATGTACATCAAATGAAGAGCAAGATTTAGATTTAGTTTGTAAATAAGCACATTAAAGTTCAGTTTGCAAAAAAAATGTGATGAGAAGGCAGATTTTGCTTTAGAAATCTCAAAAAAATGTGTGTCATATCTCTTTTGTTCTAATTAAATGCCTTTAATATCCTACACAGTCTCTTTAAACTTTATTTTCTTTAGTGAAATTGAGTTTAATAAATTATCTGGGTAAGATTAATACTCATTTTAATTTAACAGCCAGCTACAAGTATTTCTGGAGTCCATGGTCTTAAAATTAATTACAGTTTGAAAGCGTACAGCTCAAACCATAAAATCAGTCATGGCTGGCTGAGCTAAGGTCTGGACCCAGGAAGACAGCTGGGAATGTCAGGGGAAATCCTGTAAACCCGCAAGTGCCAAGAATGTAAGAGTTTCCCCATCACTATTCTCTGTAATGTAACACTTGGTTTTACATATTGTAAATGTCTGGGCTGTCT
The DNA here is from genome assembly GCF_907164565.1 of Psammomys obesus. Lineage (NCBI taxonomy): Eukaryota > Metazoa > Chordata > Mammalia > Rodentia > Muridae > Psammomys > Psammomys obesus. The sequence continues at coordinate 14,857,315 of NW_026592510.1, read as the reverse complement.
GTATAGCAGAGATGATTGGTCTCCTTCTCAAAGTTAATGCACAGATGAGTGTAAATTAATACTGTGTTGATCTGTAGAGTTACTTTAAGGTGTTTGAGTATGTACTTCCTTGACTCTCAGCTGAAAGACAGGAAAAAATGAAGAGAGGGTGAAATTGGAGACCAGGAAAGGCAATGGCTGCCCACTCCAGCTCACCCATGCCAGGCTCACAGTGGGTGGTACAGAATGAACTCTTTCAGGCTTGACTGCATAGCTTTATCTTCCCCATCAGCTCCCACTGACTAGCTGAACCCTGAAGCCTTTCCTGTTTTGTTTGTTTGCTTATTCTCAAATTGAACTGTCAGTTGAGGAGATCAAGGAGACAGAGTCTCTTAAAACCTTGACCTTGACATGTTTCTAGGACATCACAAAGCAGCTCAGATCTACAAATCAGAAATACCTTGAGCTGCTGAATCTGTTTTAGCTCTCCCAGGGGCCTGGTCATTAGGGTGTCTAGTCTGTTAACTTCACTCCAGAGTTAGAATCTCCTCTGGGAATGCCAGCATGTGGCATGTGCTGTGGGCAGTATAGTTGTACTTGGCAGTTGTACTTGACAGTCGTACTTGGGTTCAAACTGTGCCTGCCACTTCAGCCTGCATGCAGCTTCCCTTCAATTTCTTAGACTCACAAAGCATTTGGGGAGTAGATGTGAGCTGAAATATATTTGTCCTTATTTTAAAATAACTTCTTAAATAATGTAGACCAGGGAAGAAACTAATGAACAAAAGGAGTTATTCAAACAGGATAGTGAAGCAGGAACAAGCTCTTATTTGGTAAGGAATGAAGGTTGGAATCAGTAGAAAATGTATTTAATAAAACGGTAAGTGCAGAGCTTACCATTTTATTTGATAAAGAGCCTTATGACAACACTATCCATAGTATATTTGTTATAGTTACACATGAGTTATCTTTATAGCCAATATAGAATGATTTTGAAAACTCCCTGTCAGGAGCACTTCAAGTGCAGGCTAATATTACTATGAAAAATATATCCCCTCTAAAATATCACTGTAGAAATACACTACATTACAAGTAGCTTCCAGACATGGGGAAATGGTTCAAGTACCTGACATCTGAGGTGACACCCTCAGCCTTCAATAGGGTACTTTTAAAATTTATAATGTTACAGACATTTGTAATTTATAATAATAATAATGAATAAATATCACAATAATGCTTAAAAACAAGATCAAAAGTTAGGAACATGACATATTTGTAATTACAGAAATCCAGGAAGAATCTATACACAGCTAAGATATTAAGTCTTTGACAGGTTAATCTTATTACTGATTAATTCTCTTTTCCCAGGTTTACAATTAGCAAAACAAATAAATAGACTTGGGAAAGTAGAAGAATTTACAAGTACTTCCAAGGGAACAAGAAGAAAACTCACACTCTGGCCAGAGGCAATCATTGTTGCTAGTTAAATGAATTCTGTTCCTTTCTTCTGAGATTAAACCTTTACAAACTCAGATATTGACCACAGCCTCAAGCATCATATTGACAAGGGAAAATATTTGTAAACTTAAGAAACAAAAGTGCTTTCAGATGAATCAGGATAAATTAAAGGGCAGCAGGAGTCAAAAAAAGACATCTTTTTTACACATTAAAATATGGCATGGTTTACCAGTGGCCTCAAATACGTGATCATGAAGCATCATATATGAAACATCAGTGCATGTTAATACATTTGCTGTCTTTTTATACTTTTTTTAAAGTAAGGTTAACTTTCCCTGAAAATCGGTCATACAAAACTTAGATATCATCTATGAACTACCGGCTACTGTTAAAACTTTTAAAGCATGAAGTTTGGGTATCCACATCAGTGAGCAATGATTTAGGTTTCATGAGCTCCTGAAAAATCTAACTTTTTGGTTTGTATTATTGACTTTCTAATAGCTCTTTTTCAGAGGATGTTTAGATTTAGTGTTATTAAGCAGAAAATCCAGAGACTCTCCATTTTCCCATGCACATCTGAAGTGGACAGCCGCTCTAAATGTCAGCATTCTCTTCCAGAGGGTTATACTAGTAACAACTGACAAGACCACATTGATCGACACATCATTAGCACACCAAATCTGAAGTTTACAGGAGGAACTGCTTTGAAGATTGGGCCTGTTATGAATTTTGAAAGATGAGTCATGACATTTATCAGCCACGGTGCTAGGAAGGTGGGGAGCATTTCATCAACATACAAAATCACCTGCGCTCTACCCTTCTCCGTCCTTAGCAACTGATGCTCTCTTCACTATCTTCAGTGTTTTGTTTGTTTGCTTCACTTTCAGGCATTCTGGCTGAGATAAAACATGTTATCTGCATAGGCTTGACTTGTCAGCATGTGATAGAATTGCAACCATGCAGAGTGTAGATTCCTCAGACTGGTTGCTCTTTATTTACAATATGTTTACTTTCCTTTGTGTCATTTTGCGTCTTGATAAGTCACCTATCAGCACTGAATGATAGCCACTGTCTGGAGGCACCCCTGTCCTTACCCATCCATCCTCCTAAGAACACAGCACATCAGGTACTTCTAAGTCGGCAAAGAAGGTGACAATGCAAGTTCCAGCAGCTTGAAAACGTTGCTGCAATTACCTGTGTGCGGGGTTTTGTGTGGGCACAGTTTTTCAGGTGATTTGTGTCGGTGTCATTGCTCTTGTGAGCTTTTGTCCACTGTGACAAATAAACGAACAACTTCAGGGAGGAAAGATTTCCTTTACCCACAGATTCCAAAGCTGGAAGACACGGTGGAGTAGCGGACATCTGAGCCACCAAGAAGTTGAACAGAGATAGAGAAATGCCAGAACAAGATACATCCATCTAAGACACTCCACCAGCTAGGTAGTTTTCCCCACCAGAACCCACATTCTAGTGTTTCCTGTTTCCACCATATCCCAGTGGTCATTTCAAACTCTAAATTCATCCACAGAAGAAGCCACTGAGATTATATCAGAAAACCCTTGAACTAATAGCCTCCAGGAAACATATTACCAACACACCTGAAGCTTGCTTTGTTCATCTCTCAGGTGTTGCCCGATCCAGTTGAGAAGGGAGTCAGGGTGAACTGTCAACCAAGAAGCAGCACCCATAGGTGGTGTGGAAAGGGCTTCTTCAGTTCTGGAAGCAACTGCCAGATACCCATGCAGCTCAAAGGCAGAACAATTGCCTGCACTATAAAGGAAAGGAAAAAGGACGGATGTGGAGGGGAGGGTGCCAGGCTATCCTCTGAGGTGGCTGTTAGTTTTGTGTCCCTGCATCCAGTGAGTGGTGGGTCCCCTGGCTTCATATTCTTGTCAGGGCCTGGTGTCATGGTTGGAGCTTGTGCTGTTGTAATAAGAATGAAAGAGAGCTCAGTTTTGTAGCTTCTGCTCCTCCTGGTATCTGATGTGGAACATCTTGTTGTGTGTGCATTTCTCACTGGGACATCTCCCTGGAAACTTGACTATTCATTTATTTTTCAGTTGAGAGTTTTTTGAGTTTTTTTTTTTTTGTCTGTTTTGTATAACCAACCCATACTGGTATTTGGTTTGCATATATTTTTATCCAAGCTTATCTTCTCATTTTCTTGACTGCATGCTTCACAGAGAATATTTCAGCTTTAATCAAAGCCAGCTGACCAGTTATGTCTTTCATGTTTAGTGCCTTTGGAATTCTGTCTGAAAATTCATCTCCATGTCTGGGCCAGTGTAGAGTTTCTCTACAGGTACTTTCTGGAAGTCTTGCAGTTTTGTCTTTTACATTTAGGACTATGAATTTTGAGTTCAGCTTTGGGAATAGTGTTATTCTGTCTCTAGATTTTTTTCCTTCTCTCCCACACCCCACACTAGTCTTTTGGTTTTTGTTTTATCTATCAAATAATCATCCATTTTACTGGCCAGATGTATAAAGTTTTAAACCACATATTTCTATGAAGATAATATTCAATATATTCTTAGGATAATATTAGATTGTAGTATTATGTTTCTTTAAGGTCATTCCTGCATAATTTTGTGATAAAGAGAAATGAAGCAATATTCCTGGACTAGGTTATTAGAGAAGAATAATCTCCCCAATATTTTATTTTTATAATTCTGTTAAAAAAAGAAAACTCAGTTAAGGAACAGATTAAGAAATTATCAGCTAAATATCAAATTATCATTATTATGCTTCTTTCATTTTTTGTTGTCTTAGTATCTTCTGTTTTGTGGCTAAAAACAAAGAAAAATGCTGTTTCAGTTTAAGCATAAATTGGTGGTTTTATTTTGGTGAGACTTTTGAGAATAAGGTATCCTGAAATATGAAAGACTCTCTGGTCAGATGGAGGTGACATGTCGTCCAAGACAGATTCACGGTAGCCAAGTCACCAAACACAACTTTGTCAATCTTGCTCACTCCTTAACCCATTGTATAAGTTGCATTTCATATCGGAGCTGTGTCAGCTAACTGTAAGACTCTCCCTTTGAGCAAATAGATGAACCCTGGTGACCAGATTGCATAAATAGGAAACAATCTTGGAGGCTGTGAAATTAGAGCAATGGGAATTGAATTTTAACAGGTACTTCTTTCAAGGATATTTTACCCTTTGTCTCTCCAGGGGATTTTCTGTTATGATGATCAGACATGTAACCTAAGTCTCTTCTTCAAGACCCCCATGCCTTTCTCTATGCTGATTAATGTATTGCATTGTTAGTTTAAAACGTCATACAAAATGGTTTCGGATTCAAATATTACAGTAAACTTAAGACTAGTTTCATGTTTTGTTATGACTTGCTTCTGTTAAAAGAAACATACTGTGTTAGGAAAATCTAACTATAATGGCTCGGCAGCTTACATTGAATTCTAACATTTTGCATTGATTCTTATCTCACTCAAGTTCAGAGTTTGCTATGCACGCAGGTTGTATGTACCTATGACAGACCTTGTAATTACACATCAATTTATTGGATGGCTTACAAATGTTAATAGTTCAGAATTATTGCACCCCTCTTAATATCCCATGCCTGTTTCTTTTATGAAAGACAAATTCTTAAAGATTTGTTTTCTGTTAAGAAGTTATTGTTCATGGTCTGAATGATGATTTAAATATTTTATTCAACTTTTAGTCCACAAATCACCATCAGAAAGTTAAAAGGCAGATATCACGCTGGGGGAATCTTTTCTCCCTGCTGTCATCTTTGTCAAGTCTACCACGATTTTTCATGGTATTTTTGATGAAAATGAATGTGTGTGCCTTTCAGTTACAAATTAACATGTCAGCATATTGGCTCTGGGCAGGCTGTAATTCTGAGAAAATGAAAACAATGAACTTGGTATTCAAGTTATGTGTTCCTCCAAAATGTTTAGTAAGTGCAATGTATTGTTCATAAGCCCATTATTTCAGAATTACACCAAAATTGTAAGTACAGAAAAATAGCTAAGGAGCCAGCATTAGGAATTCAAATTGTGGTGGGTCTTGCCAACACCCTACTTATTTGGGGTGACATGTGACTTAAGTACTTTCCATAGGTCTACTAAATAACTAAGCATATTTTATCTTTAATCGCTATCAGTGGTGGTAGTGGGGATGGTGGAAGTGGTGGTGGTGGTGGTGATGGCAGTGGTGATGGTGTTGGTGTTGGTGATGGAGGTGGAGATGGTGGTAATGGTGGTGGTGGTGATGGTGGTTGTGGTGATGTTGATGGTGATGAAAGTAGAAATGCTGGTGATGGCAATGGTGGTGGTGGTAGTGCTGGTGGTGATGGCAGCGGTGATGGTGGTGGTGGTGGTGATGGAGGTGGAGATGGTGGTAATGATGGTGGTGGTGGTGATGATGAAAGTAGAGATGATGGTGATGGCGATGGTGGTGATGGTGGTGGTGGTGGCAGCAGTGGTGGGGTTGGTGGGGTTGGTGGTAATGGTGATGCAGGCCGAGATAGTAGTGATGATGGTGGTGGTGATGGTGGTGGCGGTAGTGGCAGCTGTGGTGGGGATGGTGTATTTTTAGGGGTCTCTCTTGGCACTATTCTTTTACAAAGAAATAATTCAGTCAATAGACATCTATGGTTTAAGCAAAAGTTTATTCAACAAGGCTAAGCAAAGCAAACACTGAGAAGAGGTGAGCATGATCTGCCCCAAGGTGGGGAAGAGCTTAGTGGGTTTGGGGTTGCCAAATTTAAAAAAAAATATGAGTATTTGAGGCATGTGATATATTATAAAATGACTCTTTTCCATCTCAAATCATGGTGAACCAAATTCCATGTCCCCACAATAGGGGAGCCCTGTCAAAACCACACTGCAACTAACATTTCTGACTTCAGGTCATTATAAAGAGAACAGAGACCCTTGGTCAGCACATATGTGTGGGCAAATGCCCTGAGGCCTTCATTTTTGCTACAGCAGAAACAACTTAACAGTAATTAAGAGGAACTCTCCCCACACAGTGGCATCTGGCCAACAGAAGGCACAGTCACCAAGCTGCAGCTGTGTTCCCCTTATATCTAACGCCTCACCTATCTGCTGTCATTTCCCCCCAAGTACTGGAAATCTTAGGATTGACTTTTTTAAAAATTTTATTTTGTATGCATTGGTGTTTTGCCTGCATGAATGTCTATGTGAAGTGTTAGGCCCTCTGAAACTGGAGTTACAGACTGTTGTGAGCTGCCATATAGGTGCCGGAAATTGAACCCAGGTCCTCTGAAAGAACAGCAAATGTTCTTAACCACTGAGCCATTTCTCCAGCCCCCTAGCATTGATCTTTTTAATGCCAACATTTTTTATACTGTAACATTTTTATTTGTTAATTTTACTTGCAGTAATAAATCTCTTCTAAGAGTATAAGACAAGCTTGTATGTGACATTGAATTTATTTATATTAATGCAGATGAAGCAAATGGAAAATTTACCACAAACACAGCACATTATATAACTACAAGGAAATGTTTTTTTTTAATTTTTGTTTTTGTTTTTTTGTTTGTTTGTTTGGGAATTTTTTGGTAAAAAGTAAAACATCTGGAGAATCTATATTTATTCAACATGCACTAAAAGATTAAATGTAAATTTAATTGGTGATGACTGTATATATTACATGTGACCTGATTCTTTGGTTGGCTCTGAAGAGCCTTTGGAACATATAATGACACCTGCCAATATTAAAGAGACATAAACAGGTACCACCAAATAGAAAACTCTGATAGCCTATTAAAAACTCAGTCACTCTATGACATGATGTCCCTTGATGTTGGCAGGATATGTTCTCCTTGGAGAGTGCTCCTGGGAGGCACATGATTTACTGCCGGGACAGATCTCTGCATATCAGAACCAGCTTGCTGATTCCATGCTCTGATTGGGCATCAGCCTTTAGTGGGAGCACCAAGAACTTTTATTTCTTTTTATTGAGAGTACTGCTTTGATTTCACATGCAACTCTGAGCTTCAATTATAGAACACAGCAGTGCTACTTATACTAAAACCACCCATTACTTTGTTTGCTGAGGTGTAAAATAACTCTCATTTGGAGCCAGAACAAGTCCAACCTAACCTCCACTGATACTTCATGAAGAAAATGATTAGTTCCTTTAATTTAAGGGTGGTAAATACCTCCCCCAGGATGGACTCTATAATGAAGTAATAGCAGATCCTTGAATAGTTATGACAAGTAGGTTCTGCTGGAATTGCTAATAAGACCAGATAAATACAGTAGTCACGAACTGATGATTAAGTTAGACGTGTAAACACCCCTTCGAACCTTCCCCTCGTTCTCCTGGATCCATGCTCAAATAACCCTATGCTTAGGCAAAGACATTATACACAAACAAGCCAGGTTCTAGCTGCTGCTGCTGCTGCTGCTTTTAACTATCCCTGTGGGAGAAGAGCATGGGTGTGTACGTGTGTTTCCATGTATATGAATGCATGCATCTGTGCATGTAATATGGAGTCCAGATGTCAACCGCAGACATCAATTCTCACACATGTGCATGTTCAGACATGATCAGTTTTTAAGATAAGAAGAGCTGGGGAGATACTTTAGTAGGAAAAAGTGCTTGCTGCACAAGTGTGAAGATCTGAGTTCAAATCCCCAGATCCCACATGAAATAAGGCAGGTGTGGCTATGCTAGTCTGAAACCCCAGTACAGGGAGGACATGGACAGGCACATCACTGGTCAAACAGCCTAGCCCACATGTCAAGTTCAGAGTCAGTGAGGGACACTGCCTTGAAGAACAAAGCACGGAGTGATAGAACAGGACACTCCATGTCCTGTTTTGGCCTCTGCAGCACATGCATGGTCTCAGTGCATTACTGCACACATAAATGCACACACACACACACACACACACACACACACACACAGAGCACTGCAGCAAAATCAGTAGCTACAAGATAAATTTTTAAAACAAAGTAAATGCTCTACTAGGGAAAATGAGATGAAATTACAATAGAAGTACTAATTTATCGTAGCAGATATGCCTGTTTCTTACCAACTTTAACTGAAATAATAAAAATCAAATAATGACTAAACGTACTTCTAGTTTAAAAAGTTAAGCTTCTAAATAAGTCCATGCATTCAAATTAGATCTTCAGAATAAAGCTTTTACAAAAAAAGATGTGTGGTTAAAACAATAGATAGCCACAAAATAAATACAGTTACAGTACACAGTCTTTCCCACTTAAAAATAGGGAAAACAAAGTGGGGGACAACAAAATAGTTAACAGTTAATCATTTGGGGACAAATTAAGTTAGATGCATATTTTGTATAACTTGCTACTGTAATTTTCAAAGCTTACAGAACGAATGTAAAAAATAAAAATAAAATGTGATCAAGTGTTTGTCAGCGTTTAGATTTTAAAAATCTGAAACAGAAAGTGCCTGAAGGAATTAGAAAAAGATGAAAAATTTTGACTCTAGGATCTTTAAGTAAAAATTCAAATAAAAGAAAGTTGGAGGTACATTTTGTGTTAGGAAACACAGGAAAGAGAAGAGAAAAGGGGGATGAAATAAGGAGAAAATGAACACAAGCAGGTTACTGAGAAGCCAGGTGCCTGAGGTCCTCCCTGCATGTTGTTTCATATGAAGCTAACCAGGTCCCCTGAACTGGATGCTGTACTCCATTCTATATTGCATATTAAGATGTAACCTAACCAAGGACCATGCATGGAGATTACCTAGATCCCCTGCACAGATGTAGCCCATGGCACCTCAGTATCCAAATGGGTTCCCTAGTAAGGGAAACAGGGGCTGCCTCTGACAAGAACTCAGTAGCTGGCTCTTTGACCTCCTCCCCCTGAGGGGGTAACAGCCTTACCAGGTCACAAAGGAGGACAATGCAGCCAGTCCTGATGAGACCTGATAGGCTAGGGTCAGATGGAAGGGGAGGAAGACCTCCCCTATCATTGGACTTGGAGAGGGGAATGGGAGGAGATGAGGGAGGGAGGGTGGAATTGTGAGGGGATGAGGGAGGGAGCTACAGCTGGATGAAAAGTAAAAAAAAAAAAAAATGTAATTAATATAAAAATAAAAATTAAAAAAACCAAAAAGATGGAAGCTAAATAGAAGTAAAGTAAATATAATCAGTTTCAGTGATAATATGCTCAGCAAAGCATTTATTGTAGCAAAGAATTGGGAGCAATCTAATCATTGAGTGATACATGGAATTATGTTTCATAGTAATGTCAAAAGAACATTTACAGACAATACCAGCCATGTACAAAAAGCAATATGGAGATAGCCTTGAATGGGTATTTCAAGGATTTTTGAAAATTTTATTTGAAAAGAGACATTAAACTATGGATGTTAGTGTGGGATAATTCAAAATCTCTTTTCTCCATTTATTTTATTGTTTTTAATGTAAAAAAAACCTTCAAATCAAGCTCACCAGTGGAGTTTTCTGTACTGTCTGTATCTAGAACCTACTAAAAATAGGAGACAGTAGAATGAGATTAAAAAAAAGAAAATGCAAGAATGTCTTTTACTCCAGGGAGCATTTCTCTGGAGATCCTGGCCATAAATGGACACTATGGAGAAGATTCAGGTCATTCATCCTCACTCCCTCAAAGCTCTGTGTGAAAAAGAAAAGCTGGTTCAGTCATAGTTTATATCTTTACAGACTGCCTGTTCAGTCAGTCCAGAATTTAGTCTCAGTATTATGTAGGATCTTAGTAGTTTAGATACTGAGTCCCCATTTGCTAACCTGTAATCAACCACATAAGCTGTGGGGATAGTTACTAAGTGGCAAAGCCTTGCACCCTCTGCATTTCTGCTTGAGTTACTACACAAATAAAACAGTATGTGTGCCCTTGAGCCTCACAGGCAGACTTCAGGAGAGTCTGACTGTCAACTTGAATTGTAGAATGCAGAAGTGTGTGTGTGTGTGTGTGTGTGTGTGTGTGTGTAGGACACCATTTTCATTTTCTTTTTTGCACCTAGAATTGAAAGCTAAACCCCCATCAGCTGATCTTATACAGCAGTAGATTGCTAGGGAGAGATAATGTAAGCACCCTACAACTTCTAAAGCTACTGGAAGAACTCCCATCTTCCATTTCCTTCAGGTAAATTATCCCCAGCCCTGCATATGCATTAGCACCAACTTTGGATGCTGAAAAAAAAAAAAAAAGATATCTGGGCCATGACACAGCCTGGTTAAAAGAAAACCACTGGGGTAGAGACCCAAGCATTAATATGTTTAAGTTTCTCTAGGAGCACCGACATGCAGTTAATTTTGAGAATGTGTCTTTATAGAATTTGAGGTCATATTTCATTTTAAAAACTGTGGAGGTGATGTTTTCTAAGACAGTTGGGTCAGTGAAGCTCATCCTGGAAGCTATTTATGATTTTCTTGTTATTATGATGTTAGCCAGCACAGCTCCATTTGTCAGGATAGGATGGGCCCAGTAATTGAACTCTCTGGGGTCAGAGTTCTTGGAGAAGAAAAGCTTTAGAGTGCTCAGTTCAGCCAGATTATTTTATGTGTTGTTCCCTCCCACCCAGGGAGGATACTATGTGCGTGTTAGTACTTTTTACAACCTTGATAGAACATTGTTTCAACTGTGGCTGAAACAATAGCGTCTCCTAGGCAACTTCTGGTGGGGGGTGGGGGAGAGTAGATGCCTGATGCTATTCCCAGGATAGAATCTGGTATTGCTATGTTTTATCCAGCACCCCCCCCCTCCACACACACACACCGCAACCATTGGCTTTCAAATTTGCAAGAGGCCCACCTACAGGGTTTAGTGGGGTGTGGAATACTGGCCCACGATGTAGGATTTATAATTGAGCAGGTTTGGGAGTGGGCACTGAGTTTTTAAGATGTTATGTTATGGCGGAGCTGACGTCATTGCTGCTGCCATTCTTCCAGGGCCGTGCAAGCAGCATTGTCTCACTGGATGGAGGTTACCACTTTCTGAGCTCTGCTGTTAGTGACTTATTAACCCCCAAATTAGTTATCAGGCTAAAATCTTATCCTTAAATCCTCTGTGAACCTTTTCTTACAGGCTAAGATGATTTTGGAAACCATGCTTCAAGTTACCCTGGGGCCCATTTTACTATCTGACAATTCAATTTTGTCTCAACAAAATTAGAATTTTTGTTTCAAAATTTATCAGCTTAGCTATTTTTAACTACATCCATTACCTTCATAGGGCTCCATCTAACTATTTTTATGACATTTTATTTACAAGACCCTTAGATTAGAGAAAAATCTACCAGCCATGGCATCAGAAATCGAATATGCACAAGTGTTTTACTGTGTTACCCTCCTGGTCTGATAAAATCAGTCACTTTCCAAGGCATGTCATTCCTGGAGAGGTTATTTTTTGGTAGGACTTCTAATGATCATTTTCAAGCCTTGCATATTGGTCTTCCTCTGCTTCCGAGTCATATTGATTGCAACCAACATTTAAAAACAGATGTGGATAATAAATTTTAGATTGCAACAAATGTCCATGTAGTTATGACAAATGCATTCCGAGGGTGAACATACAGACGAAGCATGGTGGATGGTTGCACTCATAGCTTCGTTCTGACAACTAGCTAGATCACTGGATCATTCCCAGCCTCGTTGTTTCAATTTGCAAAAGGAGAGAATAATCCTCTGGCTCTGAGAAACATAAAAGGAACAATCGCCGTTATAGGGCGGCCAGGTCTTCATTTTTGGGAGCTTCTTGTGCAATAAGTAGGAACTATGTTCAGTGTTGGTGAGGGTGTCTAAGAAGCCCTGAACTCCCAGGCTGAAAAAGGAGGCTCTGGGGAAAAAAAATAAGATATTCCCTGAAGCCCCATACTCAAACTAAAACTGGCTGTCAACAGCTTTAACTTGGCTCCTTCAACACATGAGGCACAGGCTGAGACTCGTGTTCTGAGGTATTCGAGCGCACCTTCAGAGAGTGTTACCTACCAGATCCTTGCTGTAGAAAGCAAATTCTCTGCAGATATAATTACTAACCTAGGTTTTAGTACTATAGTTTATATTTACCCAGGAACACGTGTATCTGTAAGGCATCATGTGAGATTTGGACTCTTGGGAGGAGTTCATTTGGGTTTAATTTAAATTGGAACTTAACTCCTTTTGGTTGTTCACTGTTGGGTCGGTCTGTGAGCTTCTGGGCATTCTCTTGTTTCTGCCTCCCACTCACCATAGGAACACTGGGCTTCCAGATACACATCCAGCTCTGTGAGTGTTCGGGGGATTTTCATACCCACATGCCCAGTCACTTACATACTAAGCTGTCTCCCTGGCCTTTGTTTTGTGTATGTGTTAGCGTGTGTCCGCATTTGTGTGTGCAGGTGCCTATGGAGGGCAGAGTTCAGTGTCACATACATTTCTCTATCACTTTTTTCTTGTTTTTCATTTGAGCCAGGGCTTCTCAGTGAACCTGAAGCTCGCTGATTTAGTCAGGCAGGCTTCCTTAGAAGCTCCAGAGATCTGCCTGTGTCAACTTCTCCAGTGCTGGGGCTATCACTGTGCACTGTTATGCCTAGGTGATAGGGACTGGAACTCAGGTCCTCCTGTTTCCACAGCACAATCTCAAAAGTCTCCCCAGCCTTATCCACCCCCAGTTTTTTTTTTATTATCTCAGTATAATAAACATAAAGTATAGTTTACTTTCATTCAGTGTTTCTGTTAAAAACCTATTAGAGATAACACAATATAGTCTACCTTTTCTCTTGAGGTTCTGATAATAGAATTGTGTTTTCTGTATCTTTGCATTTTAATAAGCTAGTGCAACAAGCTGGGTAATTAGGTTTCATCTTGCCAGTCTATGCCACAGGGCCCCCTCTTTGCCTTCCTCTCCCTCTCAGGAGCCCACCTCTTCTTACTGATGAGCTAAAACTTTAATAGCAGTGACTCATCTGGAAACACAGTTGAGCCTGCCTCTTCTTTCTCTCTCTCTCTCTCTCTCTCTCTCTCTCTCTCTCTCTCTCTCTGCTGGCTGCCCTATCTCTAGATCTCAGTTCTTACATTCTTACAGGGCATTTCCACCTCTCTATTCCACCATGGCACAAGAGACTGCATCTAGAAAAACACTAGAACCACTTAACATTTATGCCGTAGGTGGCAAATATTCAGAAAGGCAACTCTATTTTCTATTATTAAACTCGGCATGGTCATGCGCTCCCGTTTCCGTTGTTGGTAAGGGAAAATAAGCACATCTTTCTAAGCAGACCATTATTCTCTTTGAACAATCTGGGCTTTTTTTTCTTAGTCAATGGCTCTAGAGTAATTTTCTGCACTTTCTGGGAAAGTAAGGAAAGCTTACACATACTAAGGAGGGAGGACGGGGTGTGAGATCTCCTCAGGGCTCCTTGAGACACTGTAGGCAAGATTGTAGATGACTTAGCCCTGAGCATGGGGAGCAAAAATGAGTGCTGTGGAGTGTGTGAGGATCTGTTTCCGTTTCCCTGAAGCCAGCCTGCCTTCTACCCAGAGCATCCCTGTGTAAGCTGGGGAAGACCCTCTACCTTTTAGTCTCTTTTCAATCAAGCTGTAGAATTCCGTTTCTGCTTGGTCCTTTGCCTCATCCCAGGTCTCTTGGTGACACAAAAACTGTTTTTTTTATGAATTCTTGACTTTTGCATTCCGATTCCTTTAGTTTATATCGTAGTGTACAAACAGATCCCTTCTTTATTTCCATTTTCTTCTTTTCCTTCCCTCCCTCACTACTCCACAATCTACTCTTGATGTCAGTATCATCTATGTTGAGTTTTCCTACCTTGATCTATTGGACCTTCTACATCCACACACTCAAAAAAAAAAAAAAAAAAAAAAAACCCAGATCCCACCAATAAAAGCTGTTGTCTCTTGAGGCAGTATTGAGGCCATTTTGAAATTCAAAGTAAAATATGACTTTATTTTTCTCTGATGGATTCTGCTTTTCTCCTAAACCAAGATTAGATAAACTTCTGGAGATAAATGAAGGATGATGAAGAATTGTGAAAATGAGGTTACAGCATACAGTATTTCAGAATTCCAATAAGCTTATGTGCTTACCAATGGTTTGGTCAAGTATTGTTCCCTAGAGTATTCTTGGTGGTGTGGGGCTTTCATATCAGTTAAGTAAAGTAGTACCCCATAATCAAATAGTCTATTGGATTTTGAATCTGATCATAAAACAGAAGGTAATGAGGCTATACAAAGTATTTTCTAATCTTTATTGATAAATTCTTATGGGCCAATACATACCTGAGAGTATCTGCAATGATAGTCTGTGATTAAAATAAATGTAGGTGATTTTTCCAACTGCACAGAATTTTGAAACTACAGTTATTGAGAAAGTAATTTGAAATGTACAGTGTAGGAGTTGATTTATGACATTAAATTGTACATGTTTTTGTTTTACGTAGACATTTAGAGTTCCTTCCATTATTCCCAAAGCTATGGCAATTATCTCTCACTGCTCAGAATAAAGAGAGGACATATATAGAAAAGCTACTTCATTCACTGCACAATTGGTAGGGGGAATAACTGATCAGATTTTCTAAATATCACGAAAATCCCTGGAGGATAAATCCATGCTTCTACAGAAAAATAAATAGAATCGATGTTTATGAAGCACTGAATCCAGACTCTGTGTAGATGCTCATGTGTGTGAGATGTTTTGTTTAGTTTATTTAAGTGGACATTTCTTACAAGAGAGCACTTTACAGTGATGACACTGGTATATAATCAAATTAGAATTAAAATTTGTTTTCTCCTTTATAACTTACTGACAAATAGAAAACTCAACTCGTCATTGCATGATCTTAACATCAGAGAAGGAGCAAAGACATTTGAATAATGTGATTTGATGTGGTTTCAGAAATTTTTCAGAAATCTTATTGATTAGTTAAGAACATATGTTTTATAACAGAATTTGCCATAAAACATGAAAATTAAAAATTTAGTCTGATTCTTCTTATGTACTGACTCAATATGTGTGTTCAAATCTAGAAATAACCATGGGATTGTGAATACTGTTGAATCCATGCTTGGGCTCAGTCAGAGCCAGTAATTACTGGGAGTGAAGAATCATCATAATGAACCTGCAGTGTATTAGGGTCCACTCCTGATAACTACTGTATGAATAAAAAGATTGAATTTCTATTCTCACTCTAGCTATAGAGTGAAACTTCACTGATAGTCTCTTTGAGGTCGTCCAACATCCCTGAACTCACTAGTGCTTTTGGGTAGAGTTCTACATTATTGTTCAGAAATTAAAGATGAACAAAGCATGAAAGTTAAAAATTTAGTCTGATTCTTCTTGTGTACTGACTCAATATATGTGTTCAAATCTAGAAATAACCCTGTGAGTGTGAATACCGTTGAATCCATACTTGGGCTCAGTATGGATTTTCATCTAATCAGAAGTCAACATTAAATTTAAAATACTTGGACACATGCTCTCCGGAGACTAGCTTCCCCCTGGGCATACATTCTCTTGACTTTTCTGTTTAGAAATGGTGTGGCCACAGGAGGTGCTGGAGGATCATTCACAGGATGCTATGGAATGCAAACACCATAAAACAGATTCAGTTTGGTTGCACAAATCTAGCATCTGTTGGCTGTGAGGTATGTGCCCTATACACATTCGCGTAAATTATGCTGATGAACGTCGTTCCTTACATTCATTTGATTTTCAAAGTTCTACTGAAGACTTGGTTGAGGTTCCAGTGTGGTCCTGAGAGCACAGTCAGTAGCAGTAGCAGTTATTGTCTTAAATGTTAAATCATATCTTGCCAACTCCCATCACCGGCTTTGGCGTCTTTAGTTTCTCTTCCAAAGTCAAAAGGACCTGCTCAGAGGACGATCTGGGAATTGATGGTAGACTCTGGAAACCCTGGCCAGGTTTTCCAAAGAGTGAGTTGCATTATAAAGACTTAAGGAACCTCAACTGGGGGATGTGAGAAAATTAGTGGTTTAAAATCTTATTTAAACTTTAAACCAATGTTAACCTTAGAAATATATCAGTGAAAGCCCATGTTTGCCTCTCAGGCAGGACTATGCTGAACTGAAACTAGTTGGATATGAAAAGAAGTGGTTAAGTGTTGGTCTCTTTCTTTCTCTCTCTCTCTCTCTCTCTCTCTCTCTCTCTCTTTGACATTAGCTGTTAGCTTATTGTTCAACTTCTGTGATCAATTAACTTTATTTTTATCTATCTATCTATCATCTATCTATCTATCTATCTATCTATCTATCTATCTATCTATCTATCAGCTTTACATCATGATTGTAGCCTCCACTCCTCTTTTTCTGGTCCCATCCCCCCTCCGTCTTCCCCTATCCCTCCTCCCCTACTCCTCAGATAAGGGGAGTCCCCCTACCAACCCACTCCAGCACATCAAGTCAGTACCTCAGGACTGAGTACATCTCCTTCCCCTGTGGCCTGGTGAGGCAGCCCCACTAGGGAGAAGTGATTGAAAAGAAGGCAACAGAGTCCAAGTTAGAGACAGCCCTGCTCTTCTTTCTAAGGGACCCACAAGAAGACCAAGCTACCCATCCAGTACATATGTGTAGGGGTCCTAGGTCAAGCCCATGCATAGTCCTTGTCTAGAAAGACAGTTCTTGGGAAGCACTCATTGAGAGATCTACCATATGCTAAGAAATGCATCTGGTTTATAACTGAATAGAAAGAATGACCCAAATAATAATTTACTAGCCCTTTAGTAGGCAGACATCTCAATCATAGATTTCCATGATAAAGCTACTTAATCCCGCTAATAGCTACATGAAAGATATTCTGGATTTCAGAAAGAATACACTTAAGCTCGTATAAAGTTAATGTGGAAGTCACTGTTTCTTTAGTTATTTTATGATTAATATTTCCATATTATGGGGGTCTCTGGGTGTTTAACAATCATGAAATGAATGAGCCAGACAATCCCAGATCTTGGGAGGCAGAGGCAGGCAGATCTCTATATCAAGACCATCCTCGTCTACAGAGCAAGTTCTAGGGCAGTTAGTGTTACACAGAGAAACCTAGTCTTAAACAGCCAAAAGAAAAAGAAAAAAAGAAAGAAAGAAAGAAAGAAAGAAAGAAAGAAAGAAAGAAAGAAAGAAAGAAAGAAAGAAAGATGAAATGAATAACAGTACCAATGGGCATTGTAGTCTTTTTTTTTCTGTTAACTTTTTTTTATTCAATAAAAATTTATTTATTTATTTTTAATTTTTTATTAATTACACTTTATTCATTTTGTATCCCCCCATAAGCCCCTCCCTCCTCCCCTCCCGATCCTACCCTCCCTCCCCTTTCTGCATGCATGCCACTCCCCAAGTCCACTGATAGGGGAGGTTCTCCTCTCCTTTCTGGTCTTAGTCTATCAGTTCTCATCAAAAGTGGCTGCATTGTCCTCTACTGTGGCCTGGTAAGGCTGCTCCCCCCTCAGGGGGAAGTGATCAAAGAGCAGGCCAATCAGATTATGTCAGAGGCAGTCCCTCTTCCCATTACTATGTAACCCACTTGGACACTGAACTGCCATGGGCTACATCTGTGCAGGGGTTCTAGATTATCTCCATGAATAGTCCTTGGTTGGAGTGTGAGTCTCTGGGAAGTTCCCTGTGTTCAAATTATCTTGTTCTGTTGCTCTCCTTGTGGAGACCCTGTCCTCTCCAGCTCTTACTATTTCCCACTTCTTACATAAAATTCCATTCACTCTGCCCAACAGTTGGCCATCAGGCTCAGCATCTGCTTTGATAGTCTGCAGGGCAGAGACTTTCAGAGGCCCTCTGTGGCAGGTTCCTAGGATGTTTCCTGTTTTCTTCTTCTGGCTTTCAGAGGCCCTCTGTAGCAGGTTCCTAGGTTGTTTCCTGTTTTCTTCTTCTTCTGATGTCCATCTTCTTTGCCTTTCAGGATGGGGATTGAGAATTTTAGTTAGGGTCCTCTCTTTTGCTTAGTTTGTTGAGATGTACAGATTTTAGTGGGTTTATTCTATGTTGTATGTTTATATGAGTGAGTATATACTGTATGTGTCTTTTTGCTTCTGGGACAACTCACTCAGGATGATCCTTTCCAGGTCCCACCATTTACCTAAAAATTTCATGATTTCCTTGTTTTTCATTGCTGAGTAATATTCTATTGTATAGATGTATCACAATTTCTGCATCCATTCTTCAGTTGAGGGGCATCTGGGTTATTTCCAGCTTTTGGCTATTACAAATAAAGCTGCTACAAACATGGTTGAGCAAATGTCCTTTTTGTGTACTTGAGCCTCTTTTGGATATATGCCTAGGAGTGGTATGGCTGGATCTTGGGGAAGAGCTATTCCTAGTTGTCTGAGAAAGCGCCAGATTGATTTCCAGAGTGGTTGTACAAGTTTACATTCCCACCAGCAGTGGAGGAGGGTTCCCCTTTCTCCACAACTCCAGTGTTGTCACTTGAGTTTTTGATCTTGGCCATTCTGATGGGTGTAAGGTGAAATCTCAGGGTTGTTTTGATTTGCATTTCCCTAATGGCTAATGAGATTGAGCATTTCTTTAAGTGCTTCTCTGCCATTCGATATTCCTCTACAGAGAATTCTCTGTTTAGCTCTGTTCCCCATTTTTTAAGTGAATTACTTGGTTTGCTGCTTTTCAGTTTCTTTAATTCTTTATATATACTGGATGTGAGTCCTCTGTCAGATAAAGGGTTGGTGAAGATTCTTTCCCAATCTGTAGGCAGTCGCTTTGTTTTGATGATGGTGTCCTTTGCTTTACAGAAGCTTTTCAGTTTCATGAGGTCCCACTTATTGATTGTTGCTCTTAGAGCCTGTGCTGTTGGTGTTCTGTTCAGGAAGTTTTCTCCTGTACCAATGAGTTCTAGGGTATTCCCCACTTTTTTTTCTAACCGATTTAATGTGTCTGGTTTTATGTTGAGGTCTTTGATCCACTTGGACTTCAGTTTTGTGCAGGGTGATAAGTATGGATATATTTTTATTTTTCTACATGTAGACATCCAGTTGGACCAGCACCATTTGTTGAAGATGCTATCTTTTTTCCATTGTATGGTTTTGGCGTCTTTGTCAAAGATCAGGTGTCCATAAGTGTGTGGGTTTATTTCTGGGTTTCTGTTCAGTTCCATTGATCCACCATTCTGTTTCTATGCCAGTACCATTGAATTTTTAAAACTGTTGCTCTATAGTACAACTTAAGATCGGGGATGGAGATACCTCCAGAAGTTCTTTTATTGTAGAGGATTGTTTTAGCAATAACTGGGTTTCTTGTTATTCCATATGAAGTTGAGAATTTTTCTTTCCAGGTCTGTAAAGAATTGTGTTGGTAATTTGATCGGAATTGCATTGAATCTGTAGATTGCTTTTGGTAAGATGGCCATTTTTACTTTGTTAATCCTGCCAAGCCATGAGCATGGGAGATCTTTCCATCTTCTGATATCTTCTTCTAATTCTTTTAAACTCCAAGAATGAAATAATAATTTTGAGTTAGGAACTGTTTCCCATTTGTACACAGGACCATTATGAAGAGGCTCTAAACTGTCACTGTGTACTTTTCACCTGGACTCTCCCGTCCACTCTCCCCATTCCTTGCACTCAGACATGTTTGTTTTAGCTCAGAGAACCTTCTTTTCCTTATTTGGATCTTGTTCTTTAATAGTCATATTTTCTTATGAGTTTTCAATTCTTGTATTTATAAATACATTTGAGGTGATTTTAAGGAAAGATATATAACATTTGTCATCAATGGAAAACAGCATATGATAAAATGTTTGCCATCCCAACAACTTTACACATGGGAGGTGACTGATGTTTTAAGAACTGATGGGGCACATTTCTCATGACAGGTAAATAGTAGCACAGGCGACAACACAGAATCATTTCTCTGACTTTAAAACACTTTCCCCATCCTTTCATTCTCTCTCCTTCCCAAAAACCTCTTATTTTTCTTTCTTTCTTCCCTGTAACTTTTTGAGTTTTTTCCTTTCTTTTTTCCTTCTATTCATTTTACCTTTTATTTTTTTTGTTTTGTTTTTAATTTGTATGTGTGTGTTTGTGTATGTGTGCGTGCAGTGTATGTGTGTGGAGGCTTGAATTTGACACTGAATGTCTTCAAGGATTGCTCTCCACCTTACATAGTGAGATGGGGTTTCTTTTCTTATTTTATTTCAATTAAGGTATTTATTTACATCCCAACTGCAGTTTGCCCTCTTTCCTCTCCTCTCAGCCCTCCCCACCATCTACTCTTCCTCCCTTTCTCTTCAGAAAAGGTAAGAACTCCCAAAGATAACAACCAGCTTGGGCATATCAAGTTGCAGTAATACTAGGAGCATTTTCTCCTATTGAGGCTAGACAAGGCAGCCCAGTAAGGGGAAAGGGTCCCAAAGGTTGGCAACAGAGTCAGAGACAGCCTCTGCTAACTCTGTTAGGAGTCCCACATGATGACAAGATTACACTACTATTACATATATGCAGAGAGCCTAGGTCAGTCCCATGCCTATTTCCTGGTTGGCCGTTCAGTCTCTGAGCCCCTATGTGCCCAGGTTAGTTGATTCTGAAGGTTTTCTTGTGGTGTCTTTGGCCATCTGGCTCCTATAATTCTTCCTCCCCCAGTTTCTTGCTTAAGGCAGAACTTACTGTTTTAAATGTGTCTAGCTCCTGTCCCTGCTTCCTGCCAGCTAGGATTACAGGTGCCCACTCACAATGCCACTCAGTGTGGGCTTGGGTGGGTCACCCAGTTGTGTTGCTTGCAGGACAAAGGTCTAACTACCTATTTTCCCAGCTCTAGGTTCTTATAGAGTTAAGATAGCTAAAACTGTTTCTGTTAATCAAATTTATTCCACAGTAAACATCTTACATCATATAGTACATTTATCAAATCACTTTCTATTGTGACTTTCATCCATTCCAACCTTCCAGTCCACCTTTTTAGCTGCATTGTATAACAAGACATCTCTGTAGAGGTGATACTATGAAAGCACAATAAATAACCACATCACACACTCTCCATTTTCTTCTCTCTGCCTCTCCTACCCCTCACCTCTGTTTATACTATGATGGTGTATCTGAATAACTTTGAAAGTAAAATCCTCCTACTATATAATAATCTAATTAAGCACATTGCTTTCAAGAGCTTCACAGACATTTACCATCTAAATTTCCTCCCAGAGAGCCTAAACCATGGTGGCTGCCTGAACTTTCTTTTCAGATGATGTGTCTGGCTATGGCAGTCTTTCCACGAGTTCTTGTTCACTAGAGAGGTGTTCCATAGACCTTGCCAAATGTTCAGCACCTCAGGAAGCATCCAGGAATATGTTTCAAATGTTTGATGTAAAGAAGACTGCAGTTTCTGTTCACCCAGCACTAGGAACTGGCTCCAGGTGATCTAGTTTCAACCTGAGAGTGGGTATATTCCTTTCACTGCCATGTCTTACAAAGCCAGGTTTCCATAGCTGCTGCAATGTAAGGCACATAGGCTTTAAAATGAAGGGAAACAAACAGGAGTCTGCTGGTTTTTAACTAAAGGGACATGGACAATTCCCAGCAGCATATATCCAGGGGTCAGTGATGTGACTTTTTAAGGCTTAAATATGTTTTCCTTCAATTTATATGGATTAATGATTTGGAACAAGTACTAAGTTTGAGTGTGCTCTGTGCCTCTGATGATGTATTTAAGAAGAATGCTGATGGCATTGCACTGGGTATAAAGCACTGGGGCTCAGAAAGCTACAAGAAGAATTTGTGATTTTTATAGACTATAGGACAGAGTGCAAGCTCTGTGGCAAAAAAAAGCTTATGTACAGCATTTCCTGAGTCAGATTCTGTTAGATAAAGGAGCTATACTATTCAGGCAAGAAGTATTTATTTTTCTGTCCTGATCAGTTTGGAGAATACCAGGTTTTTACAGGGAGAAGATAAGCACATACCATGCCAGACACACAGCAACTGTAGGCAATTACCTAAAGCACATGAGTTTCTTTCATCTTAAGATTATCATTAGCTCCGTCAAAACTCCATGTACTCAGCATTTGAGAACTTCAATAGTGCAGAGTCCTACAAGTTCTTTTTCCTCTTTATTTTGTGGTTTCTGTTTGTTTGCTTTTGGTACTTTTGTTTTTGTTTTGTTTTGTTTCAGTGTTTAAGGATTTACAAAATCATGGGTTTCATCACGACTTTTGATACGTGCACGTCATCTCTTTTGCTCATGTTCACCCTCGTTGCCCTTTCTTGTGCTGCTCTTCCTCATCACAAATATTCCTCCTTTTAACTTGCATGTCATATATCTTTAAACCCAAATTTCACACATGAGACATGTGATACAGGTCTTTCTTGGTTTTGGTTATTTCATTGAACATTACCTTCATTTTCCCCATTTTCGTTCAAATCAGACAATTTTGTTCTTTTTATGGTTTAATTAAGTTCCATTATGTACCTCTACCACATTTTCTGTACCCATTCATCTGCTATTGGGCATCTAGTCTGATGTGTCTTGGTGTATAATGAACAGTGCTGCCGTAAGCATGGATTGCAGTTATCTTGACTTAGACTCCTTCAAAGTATCCACAAGGTGGCTCAGCTGGATCATTTGCCTTGTTTCACGTCGTTTGGGTTGTTAGGACAAAGAAAGTATTCAAAATCATACTTCTTGCTTCCCATCACATCAGCTGTTTCTCTATTCTTCAGGAAAAACCACTGGCTTCCATCATTCAGTACAGTACTAGAAATTTCTAGGCTTGACTAGAAAAATATATTCAGAGTTCAAAAAGACTATTAGCAAGTCAAATTCAGCTATGCAGTTTTTATACTTTTTCTTTTTTTCTGGGCAAAGATATTTTTTATATTACCTTTGTAGAAATAGGAGGAATCAACCATTCAGTTGCTTCTTTAAGCTAGGAAAGTAGGATTCTTATTGGCTGAATTCATTCTTATTCCTAGATTCTTTTTGATTTTTCCTTTTCTTCCCTTAAGACAAAAGGCTCCACAAAGACTCTCAAATTTATTCTGCAGGTGAGAGCACATTTGCCTAGTGACGCAGTTTCTCTGAAGGAGGCCTGTGCTGAGCAGGAAAGAGCTGCAGAGGGATTATAGAGGTCACATGGGAAGGGCTTTCATGTGTTGCTACCTGCAGTTTGCTTGGGCCATGTCCAAGCTATAGCGGAGCACCTGTCTGGATCTACATTAATAATATTGAAAGAAGGCGACCTGACCAAAAGGAGTCTAAGATCGTCTATAGTGTATGCGATTACTATATCAAAGTTCTCTATTGATGTATATACAGAATTCTAAATTCTATATTGCTAAATTAATTTTATACCACCATCTCTTAAATCCTTGATTCTAGAAGGAAATTGATGACCAGACAGTTAGTTTTTAATTTCATTATTTTTTATGAATATGGCTGCTTTTGTCTGTGCATCACATGCATGCTGTGCCTGCAGAGGCCAGAAGAGGAGTACCATCTAGGATTGGAGTTACAGATGTTGTGAACCACCATGTTAGTGCTGGGAATTGAACTTGGATCCTCTGGAAAAGGAGATAGTGCTCTTAACGGCTGAGCCATCTCTCCAGTCACTACCAGATTATTATTAAAGTCCTTTTTTATTTCATAGTATGCAAGATCAGACTTTACAATCAGTAGGATCACATACTTAATTCTATCCCTGGAGCTTAAACGAGTCACTTCCATGCCAGCTTCCTTGTGTGTGTATTGAGAGTGTGTTAGACATCTGCAGGCACTCGCAACTCCACGACAGCCCTCCTGTTCCCCATTGTTGGATGATTTCCGAGGGGCATTCTGAGACAAGAGCCTCCCTTGTTTGTGGGTGCCAGCTTTGGAAATGACGAGCAAAGTCTCTGTTGCAAAACAGTGTACAGTGTGTAACATGAGGTGGGTGGAGAGTAAAAACACTGCTGTGAAGGAGGTGGGAAGTATAACCACAGACATATTAGCTAGAGTAAGAGGCCCATGGTGGCTTTCATGGCCTCTTGTTCTGTACTTTTACACTGCGGCAGCTACACAGATGGAAAGTGATTACTTGTGAGATCTGCTTTCAATTTCTTTCCCAGGATAGGGATGGCATGTCCTTCACCAGGCCCATGGGCAAGTCTGCTAAGCCTCTTGCTGTCTCATTTAAGGTTCTACAATAGTGTATTCAGGTATGTCTATGGGATATGCTTCATCATGGTATGAGAACAAAGAGGAAAGAAATAAACCCTATATATTTCCATATCAAATAGAATATAAAGTATCCTGTACTCCCTTTAGACATTGTTAATGCGCATTATTGCAGTAAAGCGTCTTGATTTTCTGTAGTGAGAACCACATTTGGGCTGAGTGTGTTGGCATATAGCCGTGATATCAGCACTCAGGAGGTGGAGGCAGTATTCAAGGGCTGAGCTCCACAGTGAGAACATCTGTGCTCAAAAGAACATGATCCCCACCACCAACAATGCAAATAATAACACTTAGGCCATCTGCCTCAGTTTACCAAAAGAATTGTGCTTTGTTTCTGAAGACCATTAACTAACTTCAGACAGACTGCCTGTGCCTCAGACTCAGTATCCCTGTGTTCTGACTGTGCAGTCTCATGCCTTGTTCATTTCCAAAAAGGAATGTAAGAGTCTAGACAATCTGGAGATGAGCTTCAGAGTGCAAAGCCTTTCCACTCATCTTTTACCACAAGTGAGAGACAGTTACTTTCCAGGTGTGCCAAGGGAACAGAGCACTGTGAGCAATGAGGAATATGGAGTCAGGCTGCCTGGATACAGACTCTGCTTCTCCCCCTTAGTGGTGAAACTCATTGTACAGTAAAAAAAAAAAAAACTCAATATTTTGTTTTGTATAATCAAATAAGTGAGCCAAGCCCATTCTACGGTAAAGGGCTCAGCACTTTTACTAGTATCTTTACAGCGTTATACAACTGCTATGATTGCTCAAGGCAGCTGCTGACTCTTACTGAAGATATTGAGAAAGAAACAAAAATTGGCTTATCCCAAGTTTTTTCATGTGTTATTCAAAATTTTATCTCATTAAGTCTCTCCTTGACAATGTTGTTCCCTATTACAAGTGTTAGAATGAAATCTTAGATACCCAGTTACTAAATTCTGTATTGTCTGCATCTAAAATGTGGAGCAAACCAGCTCTCTTAAAGATATTTATTGCCTTGGTTGGAGTAGCAGTCTTTGCAAAGACCCCTGGGCCCAGATTTTTTTGGTTCTGTTGGTCTCTTTATGGAGCTCATGCACCCTCCAGGTCTTTCTATCTCCCCCTGTTTTCATAAGATTCCCTGCACTCTGCTCAAAGTTTGGCTATGAGTCTCATTATCTGCCTTAACACACTGCTGGGTAGAGTCCTTCAGAGGCCTCTGTGGTAGGCTCCTGTCCTGTTCCCTGTTTTCTCTGCTTCTGCTGTCTATCCCATTTGCTTTCTGAGTGAGGACTGGGCAACTTCCCTAGGGTCCTCCTTCTTATTTAGCCTCCTTAGGAGTATAGATTTTAGTACGTTTATTCTATATTATATGACCAACATCAACTTAAAAGTGAGTCTATATACATGTGTGTCTTTCTGCCTCTGGGTCACCTCACTCAAGATAATCTTCTCCAGTTCCCACCATTTGCCTGCAAATTTCATGACCCACCCCCCGTATTCCATTGTGTAAATGCACCACGATTTCTGCATCCATTCCTCCACTGAGGGACATCCGGGTTGTTTCCAGATTCTGGCCAATACAAACAAAGCTGCTATGAACATGGTTAAGCAAATGTCCCTGTTGTATATTTGCACATATTTTAGATACTCCCACCAAGAATCATGCATGGAGATGACCTAGACACCTTACTCAGATGTAGCCCATGGCAGCTCAGTCTCCATTTGGGTTACCTAGTAAGGGGAACAGTGACTGTCTCTGACATGAACTCAGTGGCTGCCTCTATGATCATCTACCCCTGGGAGGAGTACAGCCTTGCCAGGCCACAGAAGAAGACAATGCAGCCAGTCCTGATGAGACCTGATAGGCTAGGATCAGATGGAAGGGGAGGAGAACCTCCCCTATCAGTGGACTGAGGGAGGGGCATGGGGGAGAAGAAGGAGGGAGTATGGGACTGGGAGGGACTGGGGGGGCTATAGCTGGGATACAAAGTGAATAAATTGTAATAATCAAAAAATAAATAAAATTTAAAAAAGAATATTAATTTAAAAAGGAAGCTATTTATTGTCATGGCCATCCTAGGGAGAGCACCACCATTTCTTCTCTGGTATCCTGCAGTAATCCCTGAATGCTGTCTGGTGTCCCATGGTTCTTTTATCATTATCAATTAGAGTGCTAATTTGAAACATACCAGATATTGTGGCAGGGTCTTCAGTACATTAGAAAAAAATGTCTGAATATTTAATCATGACCTTCAAAGTCTCCTCTAGAGCTTAGCCCTACATGAGAGAACAGGAAACACTGAAGAAGAAGGGCAGTAGATGGCAAGATGTACAGCAAAAAGACATTTCTGGGCATGGCATAGCTGTCGCCCTCGTGAACTCACAGCAGCTGTGGTTGTCTGCCTAAGACAGGCCTGGCAGCATGTCTCCTTTCACCATAGCCAAGGTTTCCTACACTTCAGTCAGGAACCTCCCACCCATTCTCATGCAAGGAACCCTGATTAACTCAATATGAAAGCAGGAAAGTGCTTGGAAGAGGTTTCAGAATAGAAAATCAGGGGATGAGAGGGGTAATTGGGGTGAAAATGACTAAAATTCATGTGCACAAATGGAGCCAAGGAAGAATAAATAGTGAGCAAATAGCCTTTAAAGTCTTTCCTCATCTCATTCCCTTCACTAGTGGTCTGTCAGTCAACTGGGCCAGACTCACAGAGCTTGCTCCAACCTTGGCCATCATCACTCCCCAGCTGGCAGCATTCTTTGCCCGACCTCCACAAGGCCGCTTCCCTCTTCCTTTGCTTTGTTCTGGACTTTATCAAAGTCCGATGCCTTCCAGCATCCTAGATAGGTGTGGCCTCCTACACTCTACCTGAATTACTTATATCTTTAGCTACCAATTTTTCGAAATTTCTAACAGAACATAAAGCTGTAAGAGGTGGGGTCCTTGCCACTCTGGTTCACAGGCTTCTATATTAACAGCTTTTATTTCCTTTTTTATAATAAACAGTTGCTTAGCGGCTGGATGCAAGGTTAGTAACCATCTCACCAAGTGTAAAAAGATTAATACTGGAACTGTATAAAGCAGCCAGGCTTAGCCCTTAACACAAGGGCTGCTGAGTGTCTGTGCTTAATATTCCTTAAACATTTATACCATTTCCTCAATCATTTTCCTGTTCTAATGTCTCAAGAGTCCAGGAAAAAGAGACTTAAGGGAATTTCCTGAATTCCAGAGGAGATAAAGAAGCAAAGCCAAGATCTTAGGTCCTTTGGTCAAAAGAGAACCTCTAAGTCCATCATGAAACCTCTGTGCAAGAAAATAGCCAGTGTTTACTTTTTACATAACCAAATACATGTTCATAGTTGATAAATTATAATTATTTTCTGTGCACATGTGTGGAGGTCCTCAGTGAACCTGGGACTCACCAGTTTAGCTGTGCTAGCTGGCAATGAGCTCCATGCATCTGCCCTCACGTGCCTTCCACAGTGTAGGGTACACACTTCCACAGATGTGTACTGCTGTATGGGCTTTCACATGTGTGAAACTGAACTCAGTCCTCAGGCTTTACAGCAAGCACTTTAAACGCCAAGCCATCCCCTTAGCTCCTATCGCCCACTCTAAAGAGTGCAGCCACACAGACTTCACACCCATGATGGAATGCCTTCCTCTCCCATTGACGAATGAACCCACTCTCTCCTTTGAAGAGAGTCCTTTCTAGCTACTCACCTGTTCCTCTTGGTCTACTCAGAGTCCATAGTGAGTTCTCATTCTATACTGTTTTACTCTGTCTTCTTCAAATCCCCAATTTAACTTAATTCTTTCCTTCACAAATTCTGGAAGTATTTACCAGCCTCAGCCTGACCGAATAGCTTTCTCTCCCGTTGTGCTCATTTTTATGGTATCTGCATAGAGAATTAGCAAGATTCTGGGACCCTTACTGTTTGATAGAACTGCGTGTAACGAAGACCGTTATGAGATGTAGTACATGCACAAAGGCGTGTATAACCAATGTGTGTGTGTAAAGAATAACAATAAAGTGAGCATTTCCATTTCAACATCAAACGAAAACGGAACATCAAAGTACCTTTGGCATTCCCTGTATACTTCCACCCTACATGGATAACGGGGTGCAGGCATGTTTGGTAGCAGTCATTCTGCTTCCTTTGTATCCTTAAATTATGTAACTATTCCTATTTACTTCTGTCCATTTTATATAAATGTGCATTGTCCCCTGATTTTTCTTTTTTTTTTTTTTTTTTTTTTTTCTTTTTGTCTATATGTTTGAGCCACATTCATACTGATGAAAATACCTGAGTCAGGGTGATTGCCTAATCACCCTGTGTGAGTGAGTCACAATTTAATTCTCCGCCTAGCTGGTGAGTATGTGAGCTGCCCAACTGATTTTTCTCTTATAAATGACGCTGCTGTGGGCAGCTCCTCATGTTTCCTGGAAGAGTTTTTCTAAGGTGTACCCCCAACAGTTGGTATCAGTTGGCCATAAAGTATTTTCCTATTCAGCTCTAGTCTGTGACACCAATTTGTTTTCTAAAGTGATATCAAATTATCTTCCCCTTCAGTGGTACATGAAAACTCATGGTGCTTTAAATTTCCTTGCTCATGTCAGGAAGATTGTCAGCCCTTAAAAATCTTGCCATTCTGGCAGGGGTGATGATTCCTGCTTGAGATTTCCGTCCGTGTTTCCTTCCTTATAAAGGTCTTTCATTTGTTGATTCAGCTTCCAGTTTCCTCTTTGGGGAAATGTTTGTTCATTTTATCACCTCTTGGGTGGTTACGCTGTGATTTCTTGATGTACAGGGTTTCTTACTGTGCAGTCTACAAGCATTTTGAGTGTCACAAGTATGGCAAATATTTTCTTCCCATTTCTGAATTTACAGTGGCAAATGAAAAGTTTCAATTTTGGATATAGTTCTATTTATCGGCAACAGGTTTTAAAAGTGGTACCTTTTGTGATTTTAAAAACTAGTTCTTTGAGAATACCATATATATATATATATATATAAGATATTTTGATATTTATCCTCTTCTCCAAGTCCTCCCAGGACTACCCCTTAACTACCCACTCTTCTCAACTTTGTATACTCTTCCTCTCTTTGTGTTTGTCTGTCTCACTCCATTTTTTTTCTCACTCCCACCAAATCTAATTTGTATTTCCCATTTACTCTTGTATGTGTGGTCTTTCACTTGAGTATGATGGCCCATACCAGTAAAGAAGACTCTCCCTCCCCCACCAACCATCAATTGAAAGCAGCTCCTTAGCTAAGTGTGGGACTTCACACCTACCTCATTCTCCATGCTGGGGTTGTCTGGCTTGAGCTTGTACATGCTAGTACAACTGATGTGAGTTCATATGTGCAACTGCCCTAATATGTCTGGAAAACACTGTGGTTATCCCTGCCTCTGGCTCTTATCATCTTTCTTCCTACTCCTCCACAATGATATCTGAGCCTTGGAAGGAGAGGGTATGACATAGATACTCCATCTAGGGCTGGAAATTCTGCAGTCTCTTATTCTCTCACTTTGATGATGACCCATGTTCATCATCATAATCTACTGCAAATAGATGAAGGTTGAGAGATATACTAATGAACCCATGGGCAGAATGATAACTCATCATGAATCAATTTAATACCATGTCTATTCAATAGAATAATAATAGGAGTAAGTTCTCTCATAGGGCCTATGACCTTGGCTGTAGATTGTTGGCCTTAATAATAGTGAAGGTATGGGTTTAATATTGTGAAGCAGGCTTTAACATCAATCAGAAAGTACTTGCTTAGTCATTTATGACATTGTTGTCTTGCTTGTCCAGTCACTGGACTGCAGGTGGACAACTTGCAGGTGCCATGGTTCACATCTGGGTTTGATTGTGTATTACTGTTCTCCTCTGGCAGCCTGCAGCACTATGAAAGCTAGCCAGAAGGAATGATGCACCAGGTGAGCACCGTCTTGATCTCTCCAGGTTTAATGGCCCAAATGTATAGTGCCTTCATCAGTAGTGGCCTATCATCAAGTTCTGAAGAATGATTAGAAGAAATGTTAATAGCCTCTAATATTTAGGGACCAATAGGACCTTATTGGCCAACAATTTTAAAAGAGGAAAGCTGCTTGAAATTTTGATCTTAGCCATTCTGACCAGCGAGCGATGGAATTTAAAAGTCATTTTGATTTGCATTTCCCTGGTGAGGAAGGAAATTGAGCATTTCCTTTAAGTGCTTCTCAGCCATTCAAGATTCCTCTGTAGAGAACTCTGTTTAGTTCTGTACCCCATTTCTTAATTAAGTTATTTTGTTTACTGGTGTTTGATTTCTTAAGTTCACTATATATTTTGGGTATCAGTCCTTTGTTGAATATAGGATTGGTGGATTATGTTGATGGATTTTCGTATATTGAATCTTCCCTACATCCCTGGGATCAAGCCTACTTGATCGTGGTGGATGGTGTATTTGATGTGTTCATGGATTGCCTCAAAAAAGATGCCGAGAGTCATAGCCAAACTTTGAGTGATGCATAGTGCATCTTGTGGAAAAGTAGGAGAAAAGAGAAAAGGACCTGGAAGTGACAGGAGCTCCACAAGAAAAACAACAGAGCCAACTAACCAGGACCCAGAAGGGCTTGCTGAGACTGAAGCATCAACCAAAGACCATGCACAAACTGGACCTACGCCCCTACAAAGAGGTAGCAGATGGGCAGCTTAGGCCTCATGTGGGTCCTCTACTAAGGGAAGTGGGGACTGCATCAGACCCAGACTCACTTGGCCCACTTTTTGATCATTTTCCCCTGGCTGGACTGCTTTGCCAGGCCACAGGAGAAGAGGAC
This sequence comes from Psammomys obesus, assembly GCF_907164565.1. Taxonomy (NCBI): domain Eukaryota; kingdom Metazoa; phylum Chordata; class Mammalia; order Rodentia; family Muridae; genus Psammomys; species Psammomys obesus. The sequence continues at coordinate 14,825,947 of NW_026592510.1, read as the reverse complement.
ATGCTCAGTCCTGATGCAACTTGATGAGCTGGGGTGGATGGGAAAGGGAGCTCCCCTTTTCTAAGGGGAGGAGGTATGGGGCTACAACATGGATGTAAAGTGAATGAAAAAATATTTCAAATTTAAAAAAAATATGAAAGCCATTCCTGGCACTGGTCCTAAATGCTTTTACCATCGTTAAGAGATTCTCAAACATTTTTCTCAATCAGTCTTACTCTTCTTATTGAAGTCTGAGAATAAATTGTCATGTGTAGTCTAAGGAAAGAATTTGGTCTGTATTATTTTCTACTTGGATTTCAATTATTCTAGGAAATTTATTTTAAAAATGTACCTATTTCCTGAAGATGTGTGAAATTAATTCTGACATACAGAATTAATAGACAAATGTCTCTTTGTAGAGTCTCTCATTTTATTGTAGTAATTGCCAAATCATGAGGCAATATCATAGCTTTAAATTTGCTTCAAATGTAGCCAAACGTGATAGCACACTCCTGTAATGACAGCACACTGGGAGGCACAGGCAGGCAGATCTTTGTGAGTTCAAGGCCAGCCTGGTCTACAAAGTGAGTCCAGCACAGTCAAGGCTAAACAGAGAAACCCTGTCTCAAACAAAACAAAACAAATTGCTATAACATTAGTAACTTGTAGAGCAATTGCTTCGATCATATTAATTCTTCACTTCTACATGAAAAAATTTGGAATCATCCTATGAAGTTCTGTGAAACATCCTTCTAAGATTTTACTAGAATTGTACTGAAAATATGGATGAATTTAGGTAGAGGACTGCTATCTGCAATATTGTTTCATTTCTAGGCACAGTATTTCTCTTCACTCCTCTAGTTTTCCAGTAGGGCCTTCTAAATGAGTTTTTCTTGCTGCATAGATGTGCACATCTTAAAGTTTTTCCTAGATGACCCCTCTTTGTAAAGGATGTAATTTAAAAATACATCTCAAATTTCTTCTCTCAGAAGGCTGTGTACTTTCAAATTTTTCAGTAACTTTATTTATTTTTTGTTATTTTTCTTTTCTTTTTATGGATTTATTATTTATTACAATTTATTCACTTTGTATCCTGGCTGTAGCCCCGCCCCCTTATCTCCCAACCCCACTCTTTCTCCCTCTTCTGCCCCTATGCATCTCCCCTAGTCCACTGATGGGAGGTCCCTTATCCCCTACTCTCTGATCCTAGCCTATAGTAACTTTAAAATGTTTAAATTTTATGCACATAAGAAAGCTATCCATGAAATATAAGTTCTATTTATTTCTAAGACATTTATAATTTTTAAAATCTTTTTTTAGTGAACTGACTCAGACATCAAAGGTATTGTATAACAGTGGGCTCTCTGTGTGTGCGTGTGTAATTTCAAAGGGAATGATTTAAACATTTCACCATTGAATATGATGTTTGCCAGTTAAGTTTTCCTGATTATATTTTTCACGCTTACATGTATAATATTAAAAACCTGTCTTTGAGTTCTAGTTTTCAAACCATTTTTATTATGAAATGAAGAATTTTATAGAACATTTTAAATTAGCAAATGAAATAAATATAAATTTTTCCCTTTGAACTGTACATGTAATAAGTATCACTTTGGTTTCTAATATTCAAACAATTTTACATTCTTAACAGAAACACTGTTGTCAGATATATTTACTTTAGAGGCATTGCTGTATTTGGTAGCTTAGCTGAAAATATAAAATTAATGTGGAATTAGTTATATGTCATATACATTCATAAATAATTAGTCAGTTATTCTATGGTTAGGACTATATTGCTTTTGTCCTTTCCTAGTATCTGTTTGGTGTTACTGCAGAAGTTTTCATGTGATTTAGAAAGTTTCTTCCATCTCTATTCCCTGGACCCGGTGATGCTTTTAAAGCTGTTGATTCCTAATGTAATCTAAGAACTTGCTTATAAATGCTGCCTACAGATATGAAATTTTCTTTGAAAAGATTTAACCAACTCACTTACTTTTTGTCTGTTTGTTTACTTGTGTCTTTAATTAACATATAATTAAGTCACTTTCCTCCCTCCAGCCCTTCCAAAATTGCCTACTGCATATTCCCTAGGGAGGATGCTTAAATCTCATTCAGAATGGCAAGCAGGATCGATGTGGTGGAAGAGAGGGAACAGGAAGGCAGCCTACCGTAGAGCTCCTCTGAAAGGGTTCATCCAAGAGGGGGTCAAAGTTTGGCTGAAACTCACAGCCAAGCTTTGGGCAGAGTTCAGGAGTCATGGAAGAAGGGAGGACAGGACACAGAGGAGACAGGAACACCATAAGGAGACCAACAAAGCTAATGAATCTAAGCCCAGGAAGCACTGCAGAGACTGATGCACCATGCATGGAGAGGACCTAGACCCCCTGCTCAGATGTAGCCAATAGGAAACTCATTCTCCATGTGGGTCCCTGAGTAGAGGGAACAGGGGCTGCCCCTGTCATGAACTTGATTACCTGCTCTTTGATCTCTTCCCCCTGGCTATGCAGTCTTGCCAGGCCATAGAGGCAGAGGATCCAGGCAGTCCTGATGAGAATTGATAAGCTAGAGTCAGATGGCTAAGGAGGAGAATGCCCTTTTCAGTGGACTAGAGGAAGGAATGGGGGAAAGAGGGAGGGAGGGAAGGTGGTACTGGAAGGAGATGAGGGAGGGGCTACAATCGAGATATAAAATGGATAAATTGAAAAAAAAAAACTAAGAGATGACACGGAGAAGATTTTTTAATGGTGGCTCAGAAGGCTCAGTAAGAACATTACTTGCTATAGATTTTCTGATTTTGGAAAAGCTGGTGTGTTAGAGAGTTCTCTTACCTTAAGATTTCATTCTGAGCTCTTGGTTCTTCCTATGACTGGTCCCATCATGTTGGTTGCTGGGTCCTATTGTCCAAAGCAATGGTCTCCCATGCATTTTATATAATGCTATATTTTTCTTTTAAGTCATTGTCTTTGTAAGTACTCTGTTTCTGTTTTATATTTTTGAAATCAAATCTGCTGCTCTATGTTTTATGACCTTTAGTTCATTTGCTCTTATTATTACTGATGTATGTTTGGATTTCTATCATGTGTATTTTCAGTTTTCCTTTTTCATTATTTTATACTTTTCCTCTATGACATTAGTATTTAAGCACACTAAACCAAATCTTTCAGATAATATGCAGCTTTATATGCATATTTAGCTTGACGAAGTCTCATCAATATTTTATCTCCTTCCAAACCGTTATAAGGGTTTTGGAATAATTCAGCTTTAGTGACTTCATCCTGATCTCCGCAAATTTCCTAAATTTTAGCTCCCTCCAGATTACCTTAATTCCTTATTTATATATTACATTGTTTTGCTATGTAGTAACTCATACATTTGCAAATTTTATGACCATTTCTTGAATCTTTATAAATGCATTTTATTTATTGAGTGTGTGTGTGTCTGTCTGTCTCTCTCTGTGTGTATGTGTGTATGTGTATTTAGGAGTTGACTTTTTTTTCTCTTCCACTATCCATTCCAAGAATCAAACTCAGATCTGATATCAGGCACCTTTACCTACTGTTCAGTGAGCTCTACTTTCTGAATATCATATATCCATTTGGAGGTTATTTTATGACATTTATGGCATTTTTATGACAAAGACTCCTTTGGAAAACTTTTCACAGAGCCTCTCACTTGTAAATTCTCTGGATCTGCTAGTCTGAAGATGAGTTTTCTTCACCCTTAGTCTCATGGACACGCAATGCAATTTGTTGTTATTCCAAATATGAGTCTCAACTATCACAGGTAAAATGGCGCTCAGTACAGTTCTCTCTCAGTTCTCAATTGTTTAAATGGCCATCTAAGGTATTTTTCTTTGCTTTTGGAGCTGAGGAGTTTCACTGAAATATATTTATGTGTGAGTTACTCTTTTCTCTCAGCTCATCTTGAACGTCTAAAGTGTATGACGCTGTGCCTTGTGTTTCTGAGAGATGCAAATTCATTACGTTTTCTAAAATTGCCTCAGTCCCATTTTGCCTGTGTGTCTTCTGTGGGTTTTGAATATATCCATGTGTACCCTTTCATTCTGTGCCCCACCCTCTTGGCTTCACTTTCACTTTTCCTTGCCTTCATCTTAGCGGTGCATCAGGGTAATTTCCTCTGCTCTCTCTTGAAGGGCGCACACATCTTCTTGTATATCAAGTCTAGTAAATGTGGGCATAGAGGTCTGGTCTTCCTTATGTTTTTTTTTAATTTTTTTTGTTTTTTTTATTAATTACACTTTATTCATTTTGTATCCCCCATAAGCCCCTACCTCCCCTTTCTGCATGCATGCCACTCCCCAAGTCCACTGATAGGGGAGGTTCTCCTCTTCTTTCTGATCTTAGTCTATCAGTTCTCATCAAAAGTGGCTGCATTGTCCTCTACTGTGGCCTGGTAAGGCTGCTCCCCCCTCAGGGGGAAGTGATCAACAAGCAGGCTAATCAGATTATGTCAGAGGCAGTCCCTCTTCCCATTACTATGTAACCCACTTGGACACTGAATTGTCATGGGCTACACCTGTGCAGGGGTTCCAGGTTATCTCCACGAATAGTCCTTGGTTGGAGTATGATTTTCTGGGAAGTTCCCTGTGTTCAAATTATCTTGTTTCCTTATGTTTTATCTCCAGTGGTATTATTGTCTTTTCTCCACATCCCTTTCCCCCAGGACCTTGTAGTTAATTTCTTGTTGTCTTGTTGTTTTGCTTTGACACACTCTTGGGATCATCTTGTCCTCTTTAAATGTAATTATGGGTGCTAGATATCTGTCAGTTTTACAGAACTGGTCCTCTGGTGTGCATTTTCTACTGATCCTCTCTGTTTTTCTGAGGCTTGGGGTATCATACATTCATCTCTCCTCAAGGTACTTCTCTTGTTTGGATGTAGTAATTTGAATAAAGTATCAGGTGTTTAAATTGAGAAACAGGATTTTGTTTTTATTAAGGAATCAACAGGTGTTAAGAAATTTCTATATCTAACAAAGAATAGCCAGCTTTGACAGCTTCTAAAATAAAATTCATCATGAAATGAGTCCGTGTAGAGCTGTTGTCTTCTAGGAATTTGGCTGGGAGCCATGAGTACTTTCCTGTATCCACAAATATCCGTAAGTGTCTCAGAGACTCATCTTAGACTTCTCTGAACTGTTCCTTTGTACGGCGGTTTATTCCGGAGTTCAAACCTCAGCTTTAATAAATATACTAATACATGTGTATATATAAAACATGAACACTCCTGCGTGTGTGTGTGTGTGTGTGTGTGTGTGTGTGTGTGGTGCATTGTGTGTAACACATTGCTCGATGAATGAGGCAACGAAAGAGCAGCTGAGCCACGGACTAACCGGGATCATAAAAGCCGGCCTCCTGTTGGTGCTGTGGGAGATAAAGAATTTAGTCAGCTGACACAGTCTATGGCCCATGCAAGGCAGTAACAGGCAAGGTCTTCTTTTCTGTGTAAGGCTCTGAAGTCGCGACCTTTGGTGGGCACTGAAGTCCACCAGCTGCCGTTAGAAGGCCCTTCTCTCTCCCCCAACCACAAAGCTTATTCTTTTCTGATGTTGCTTAATGTTTTTTTCTTTTATTTTTCTTTATTAATTACACTTTACTCACTTTGTATTCCTCCCCCCCCCCCATGGTTCCCTCCCTCCTCCCATCCTAATCCCTCCCTTTCTCCACCCTCTGCATGCATGCCCCTCCCCAAGTCCACTGATAGGGGAGGACTTCTTTTCCTTCCTTCTGATCCTAGTCAATTAGGTCTCATCAGGAGTGGCTGCCTTGTCCTCTTCTGTGGCCTGGTAATGCTGCTTCCCCTTCAGGGGGAGGTAATTAAAGAGCAGGGCAATCAGTTCATGTCAGAGACAGTCCCTGTTCCTGCCCCAAGGTAATTCGGATTTTGTGTGTTGGGAGCATACATGATTCACAGATGGACACTAGCCAGGCAGCCTCGAAGGCTAGCTGAGTGTGTTCATAAACTTCTAGCAGGGAGGAAGGCTAGATGTTGATCTTTCCAGACCACAACTTTCTGCCTGTTTTTGACACTTGTACAATACAGTCACCTATTGTTTCTCTCACACTCCACATTTCTCAGATTAGTCAGCTAATCCTGGAAGGATCAGAACTTAATTGTGGATTTCTTATCCTAATTATGTAATATAAATAAGTTTTTGAGAATAATTTCAGGCAATCAGTCAGAAATCAATTATTTACTGAGCGCTTAATAAAAAAAGACAACTACAAAAAGAAAAGTTGCTGGGCTCTGGGGGCACATTAGTGAGTAGGAGATAAGAGCCCCAATGCTGAGGAATTTGCCTTGGCTCAGAGACGGATGGCAATTGAAATGAGTACACCCACAGACTGGAAATGGTGTCTAGGGGAAGCTGAAACAGGTGACATTTGAGTTTTGAATTAAACATAGGAAAACCTGTGGGAGTGTGAGAAGAGCAACCCAGGCAGGGGGAAAGGCTGTCAATCTGGAAAGCAGGAAGCAGGTTGTATGACTACCGTTCATAGAGGGGGTCGAAAAGCCGGACTAGATCAAGTCTGAACGGTGGGCAGCAGGCAGGTTCTCTAATACATGCTCTCAGTAAGCCCATTCCAAGTGGCGCTGATGGAGTTCTTCACACAGGCCTCTGTTACATTTCCTCTCTTCCCTCTGAAGGCTCTAGTCTGAGTTTCGGCTACCGATCTTAGAAAATACTGCTTCTTTAGTTTGGTCTTTCTTTCTCATTGAAACTCCTCTGGGTAGAAATGACAAATAAACTACGTCAGTTAGGAATGTGGTGAAGAAAAAGTGTGCTAATAGTCTAGAGTCTCAGGGCAGAGACTCTCCCCCAGGATGGGAGATGGACTGTGCAAGCCCAGCTTTGCACATGAAGGGCAGATCGCAGCATGATCCTGGCTGCTTGCAACAAACAGATTGCAGCTTTGAATAAATTACACGCCCTCCCTTGGTTTTGCTTAATTTGAATTACTATTGCTTACTAGCAACAAGTCGATTAGAAAACTGTAAGGACAGTCCCTCAGATGGTCTGGTGATACCTTACACCGTTGCATCAGCTCCCAGACCTCTCCTCCCTCCACCATGGGCCAAGGGAACGACATTAGCGTCTGCCAAATTGTCAGATTTGCTCAGGCATCGGTGTTCGGGCCTCGATCTTGTGGTTCATAGATACCTAGGGGTGGATGGCTGGCATGAGAAAGGATTTAGAGCAAAGTCGTAGTGTAGCTGTGTAAGGTTTTCGCTGTGACATTATTTTGCTTTTGTAGAACGTGTAAGGCACTGTATGAAATTTATGAAGCAAATGGGTTAATTTTCACCCGCAGAGTGATTGTCAAGCCAGCCGGGTGACAGTTCTCCATGAAACTTGATTTGGAAAGTCCAGCTGGGAAAGCAGGCTAGGAGAATCAGCAGGACCAAGTCCTATGTGGGGAGAGAACAGTGGAACTGTTGCTTATCATCAGCGAAGAAAGCCTTGCCCGGTGCTGGAGCACTTGAGATGGCTTGGACCAAACAGCTTAGGCATTATTCGATCTGGACTTAACAGCTCTAAGATGAAATGGCCTTTCATTCGAGGTTGTTAAATAGGAACAAGCTGAGCCTTGCTTCACTCTCGAGTTTGCCAAGTAAAAGGATCGGCGACCACACAGCAGTGCAAGACATTTCTTCTCTATCAGTCTCCCTGCGGCAGCTTTTCAGCTGAGAGCAATACTGTCTGCTGCTCCTGAGTGTACAAAAGGAAATAGAAAGGAAAAAGAGGCGCAACATCTCTTTATGTAATGCATCTGCCGCCCTCTTGTGACCCATTCTAAGAATGCAAGTCTGGGATTGTATCTAACAAACAATGCCTTCCCACACAGAACTGGGGCGTGATGCTTGTAAAAGGGAGGGCGGGCATTTAAAACGCAGAACGCAAAGTACCTATTTACAACCATTTTACAAACACATGTTGTGTCGAACTGTAACTGGGTTCCTCCGTATCTTCTACACCTCATGAATCTTGGGAAATGTGCTTCTGCTTATTACCGATTTAAAATAAGTTGGCATTAAGGAAAGGGTGTTGAAATTTTAGGAAATTTCAAAATTTTAACAATGAAAGATATTTTGAACAAAATTTTAACATACGCTGTAAGTAAATACATACAAAGTTCATGCGATTCTCAATTCTTTTTTCCTAATTAAAAGTTAATCTGCCTTTTGCATCATTTTCCAGAGGAGGATATCCTCTTGTATTTCTTAGTGGCATGCACCATTTAATACATACGATATTTTTTTAATTTTATTGAATTTTGTTATTTATTGTGTGTATGCAAATGTGCACTCTCTGGGTGTGAGTTCCTCCTTGTTCATTCCAGTTCTTTCCTTCCACTCTGTGGGTCTTGAGGATGGAAGGGAGGTCCTCAGGCTTGGCTGCAGTTGCTGTCAACCTCTGAGGCATCTTTTCAGCCCTTTAACCTGTAAAATCTTAATAACAAAAATGATCATCACTTGCTTGAGGACAGTGTTTTAAGAACAGTATCTTCAGCTACTGTTTAGAAATGTGGGCATGAAATGTACAGACAGGTGAAACTCATAATTAGAAACATTTGTATTAAACTCGAAGCCTAAGATCAGTAAGGTAGGTTCCATCATCTGCTCAACAAACAAGTTAATTCAATCTTGAAGTTAAAAACTGTTGATAGACACGAATGTATTAAAAATTAAGTTTTTGAAATGAAGCAAATCACCAATTTACCACTTTATTCTGAACTAAAGAAGTAAGTTTAGTGATGTTATGGTCAGTGGACGTTATGTATGTGAGCGTGTGTGTGTATGTGTGTATGTGTGTGTGTGTGTGTTTGTGTGTGTGTGTGTGTGTGTATGAAAATAAAAGCTGTGCTACATAAACCACGATGTTTCTCTACTAGATAAATTTCCAAATGATGATGTAAAGACAAGCCCTGTTTCAGTAAATATCTGCTAGACAAAATCCTCAGAATGCTTAGTTCTGTCTTCCGTGTCATCAGAATTCTACAGTCTCACTGCTTAGCAGAACCTTGAGCTGTGAAGACGTTTATTAGTTTCAGTTCTGAGAGGTGAATGGAGGATGCGTGAGGTGCCTGGACCAGTTTCCCCATCAGTGGATGGCTCTAGTTTTGATCTGAGCTCGCTTTCTTCAGACCGATAGAGCAGAGTTAATAGATAAACTTCAGCTGAACTGAATAAGGAATTAAAGTTAGTAGGGCTACTAACCTGAATTAATGTATTTATAGAGAAATGCATTAATTTTAGTTTCATCAGTATTGTCTGTTTTTTCTTAAGGTCTGAGCTATAGCCACTCCTCCTCAGTCTGCTATTGAGATTTTTCAGGGACTTGCCAGCAGAGCAACATAACACATTTCTATGCATTTTTTTACCATTATGGTAGGCTACTGAGGCTGTTAGAATAATAGATGAAAAAAATTGAAGACCATAGAGGTTGAATAAATTGTTCAGGGTTATTTGACTAGGAAGCAACAGACTATTGCTTACCACTAGCAATCAGGCTCTATGGTACATTCCTCTCCCGATCAGTTCCGGTCCCGAGGAAGTCCACTGGTGATTAAGCCTGTGTTGGGTTAGTACATCCAGGAAAAGGAACACAAACACAAAATAAAATCAACACATCAGAAGACAATGTCTGAATTCTATAGGTGTCAGTGTATTAGAGAGTGCAGAACTCAGTGCAGAATCTTAAGATCCTGAAGAGTGACAGAAGGGAGAAGTAGGAAATTAAAGTAAATCGGGGGTGTGGTTTCTGACAGCTCTCCACATCAGTATTTGCATCAGCATTTTCACAGTAGCTGAGAGAAGGAAGCAACTCAACTCTCTAGCAACAGATCTATGGATGAAGAAAGTACTGTATAAATATACAGGGGAATAATATTTAGCCTGTGAAAGGGAGAAAATTTGAACATGTGCTACCATGTGGAGGCCATTACAAAAAATGAAACAAGTCCATCAGCGAATGACAAGGACTTAATGGTTCCACTCATTGACACATAAATGAAAAGGGGCCTCAGAGACGAAATGAGGAGCTGGCTGTGTAATAGGTTTGAAGTTTCACTCTTGCAAAAGTGAAGATCTTCAAGAGACTGAACAGCAGGGTGAATGTGCTTAGCTACTGAGACTGTGGAGATGGGAAACTTTATGTTAGACATAACTTGCTGCAATATAGAGGTGCATAGAAATAGTTGAAAGTGTAAAGAAGAAATTTTGGGTGAAAGAAGAGTCAGAAGATGAAGAAAGGCTGGCAAGATGGCTCCGTGGTAAAGGCACTTGCTGTCAAGTCTGAGGACCTAAGTTCCATCCTCATGAGTTCCATCCCACATGATTTTCATTGTGACATTTTAAATTTTTATTTGAAAATGGATTCTTCTATCATTCAGTATATCCCAACCACAAATTTCCTCCTCTTCCATTCCTCCTCGCTCCTACCACATTCCCTCTCCCCCAGGCCTGCTCTTCCTCTATTCATACTTCAGAAAAGAGCAGGGCTCTAACAGGTGATAGCCAAACATGGCAGAACAAGATACAATAACACAAAGTAAAAATCCTCATATCAAGGCTGAACAAGGAAACCCAATAGGAGGAAAATAGTCTCAAGAGCAGGCAAAAGAGACAGAGATACAACCACTCCCACTCTTAGGAGTCCCACAAGAACATCAAACTAACAGCCATACATATATACAGAGGACCTGGTAGAGACACATGTAAGCCAGTGCTTGCCATTTCAGTTTATAGAAATGTACATTTTATTCAACAGATGTAATTGTCCTCTTGGAGGCATACAAATTAATAAACTCACCATTTCTAGCTCTTCCTGAATTCTGGCTGGCTGCTTCAACTCAGTTGTTCTGGCTCAAACTCCGGTCTGAGCTGACTGATTCAACTGGCTTCTCTCAGCTTCTGACTGAATTGCTCTTTCTTGTGCATTGGCCTCAAGTTAAACCAATCACTGGTTTGTCATTCCCACTAGTTCTGCACCACCATTGATCCCAGCACATCTTGCAGGAATGGAATGATAGATTGTAGGTGGAGGGTTTGTGGCTTGGTTGGTGTCCAGGTAGCTTTTTTTGGTAGCCTAAAGAGTACTGCTCCAAGCCCATACCAACTCAACCTCTTTATGTTCAATGAGCTGTGTGGAAATTGTCCTTGGCAATGGGGATCCACTGTTAGATTTCAGAGAGTGATCTTCTATCTTAGCCTCAGCCGTGGTTGTTTAGGGATCTCCATGAAATCTTCTCAGTCAATAGCTCAACCTAATGTATCCATTTCTCCTGCTTTCCTTCACCTTTGCAGATCCTCTTCTCAAATAATCCTCCCCTTCTGTTTTAAAAATCACATATATCCCACTACCCTCTTATTTCCCTTCTTTAGACTCTTCCTCCTCTCTTACAGTACCCTTTCTGTTTTTTATATTCTACATGTATATATGTGTATATGTAATACACATGTGTAATATCTGAATCTGACTTATTTTCTTTAATAGCATGTCTTCTAGTTTCATTCATTTTACTGCATGATTTCATTCCTCATTACGGTGTAGTAAAATTCCATTGTGCCATCTGTGGATAGATATCCAGGCTGCTTCCATTTCATGGCAGTTTGTCTGAGGCAACAATAAACATTGATGATCAGTATCCCTTAGATGACTTAGAAAATCTCAACTATGTACATGGAAAATCTGAATCACACGGTAGTTGTATATTTATGAAGCTCCATTAGGATTTCCTCAATGGCTGTGCCACTTTCCATTCCCACTGGCTGTCATAGATTCTGTCTGTCATAGATTCTGTCTCCCCACAATCTTACTGTCATTTATTGTTTTAGTAATAGTCAAACTAACTAGGGTGAAGTGGAATCTCAAAGCAATTTTAATGTAAATTTTCTTAATGGCTAAGAATATTAGACACTTTTTGGCAATTTACAGTTATTCTTTTGAGAATTATTTATTTATTGAATCATTTATTTTTTTAGGGTATTGATTTGTTTTTCTTAAATTTTTTTGGAGTTCTTGATGTGTTCTAGATAGTAATCCCCCATTGGATGGGCAGTTGACAAAGATTTTTCTCCCTTATGGTAGAGGATCTTTTCACTTTTCTGATCATTTCCTTTGCTGTATGAGAATCTTTATTTTAACACATTCATATTTGTACTATTGAAGTCCTTTTCAGAAACACTATGCCTATACCTTGATCTTATAGTGTTTTGCCTATATTTTCCTCTAACAAGCTCCAAGTTTGAGGTATTAAGACATTTCATTGATTTTAATTGATTTCATGCAGCATGAAATCAATTAAAATCAATTTCCTTCTTTTTTCCTTTCCTTCTTTTACATGTGGCTCTCCAGTTTCCGTAGCACTATACATTAAGACTATTGCTGTTTCCAGCACGTGTTTAATACACCTTTTCCAAAGATTTAGCTGTAGCTCTGTAGGTTTCTTTCCCTCACCAGGTGATACAGAAACATCTTCTAGCCTGCATCCGGCATGGACACCCTCCTGTTCTTTCATTCTTTCTCTGATGCTGTGGAGTCCAGGCTGCCCCCCCCCCCTATACCACACTCTACTTTTATTGTTTAACTTCTAAGTTAACACCAGCATATGTGCTTGAGAAAAAATTTCAATTTTATTATCTTGATGAAAAAGTTTTCTTATCCAAATTTAGTTCTTTTAAAAATCTTTTTTTCCCTTGAAGTACCAGATGGACAAATATTTATAACTACATCCCCTCTTGCCTTGAAGAAACTCTCTAAGTCAGCCACCTTTGCTCTGCTGTGTAAATCTCCCTATCTTGAGACTTATTTCATAGCATGCACCTGTCACTGCACGCATTGATACATTCCCTGGAGGAGGTTGTTCTCCTGTGTGTGGATATGCATTTTGAACTTAATATCTGGGTCCAAGAAATGTTAGACTGATGACCAATCTTTTAAAGAAACTGAATCACTCATTTGCATTCTCACAATAGGGTATTATCTGATATTTTTAGCTGAAAGAAAAGTAATAATTATAAACTGCCATATGCGTATAAGTGTGTGTGTGTTTGCGTGCACACGTGCTCGAACATGCACATGCACATGAACACTAAGAAAGAAACTTAAGAAACAACAAAGATCTGCATTTCTTTTGTCACAATTGCAGGAGATCATTTCTACTTATAACTGCTGACTATTCATTCATTTGTAATGATTCTTTATGTGTGTTACCAGATACATAGTTTGAATTTTGTTATTCAGGGGTAAAATAACCTATACATATTATACCTGGGTTTGAGTGTATGTGACTAAACATCTCCAAATCACTTCAGCTCAGATATGGCCAGCATTTCCTTCCTACTGTACACTGCTGCTATTTCTTTGCTTGGTGCTAAAAGATGCACACAGCGTAACTTCCTGTACCAGCACAGCTGGAAACAATGGGGATATCAGAGGAAAATGGACCAGACTACATTATGTTGCCAACCTGCCATTTACAAGTCAGCCTCTTTCCCTTTGCCTTTGTTCTTGTTTGTTTCTCTTCCTTTTTGAAAAATAACCCTTTGTCTTTGAATTAGCACCTCTCTAGAGTCCCAGTGGAGGGCGATGCTGGACTTCACTGAGTTGTGTGTGTTACATGGCGATGAAATGCTTCTCTGAGGAGACCAGCTTAGTTTCTGAGTCTAGTGTATATTTTTGTTGCAGTCAATGCCACTAGCAGCGTTCTGTGATTGTTGTCACATTGTACTCTGTGTGTTTTTCTACTTAAGATGGCGTTCTTCACTTGACCTGTTCATGTGGCTATTCTGTAGCCCTTAAATCTCAGTTTCAGATGTATAAACTTCACTATCCCGTGCCTTGTAATATTCTTTTTATCTACACCTTACTTACCAAATCCAAAATGAAAACAAACAAAACAAAACAAACAAACAAAAAAAAAACTAATACAGAACAGAATTTTATCACAGTGATGATTATCTTATTCTTTCTTATTTAGCCTTTATACATTTTAAAATGGGACTAGTAGAAACAGCCATCTCTGCCTTTCTATGTAAAGGAAGTATTATCACTCTTTCAACAGTGAAAATCAGGAAGTGTCACCCTTCTGAGTACTCAGCCTTAACTAGGTCAAAGCCTATAAGAACTGAAGTAAATCATTGGAGGTGAAACAAAGGATGCCACGCTAAGGATTGTGGGACCCTGCTGTTAAGGTCTAAGTCTGGCATTTCCAGGCAGCCTCTGAGCTCTGTACAATATGATGGACTCCCTTTCTCTGCTGAGTTCCCTCTCCACCTAATCTGGGGAACTGCAGATCCCCTAAGGAGTGTCATATAGCCCTCAGGGAGATGACAAGCCCAACCCTTTCCTGATAAGAAATCACATCAGTATGGACCTGGGGATTCCTGGAAACACCTACCCTATTCTAAAGAGATGTCTTGTCTTTCAACTGATGATCTCTGACCATAACTGGAGTTTCTCCCTGCCTATAAGATAATTAAGTACCGCTTTCCCCCTCTTGTGATAGGGCTGCATTGTTACATGGACATTAAGTATCCTTGGTGCCCCTAGCCCTAGTGAATCAAACACATTCACCCTCACAACCCCTTCCATTGCCCAAGGTTTATAAGTCCCTGTTTTACATTAAATGGTCCAGCGTCATCCATTTCACCATGACTGGCTAAGAATCATCATTTATTATGGGAAGGACAGGCTCTCCTTCTCCCAGAAGAATTCATCACTGGACCCCTGGGTCTTGACTGCTGTCCAGGCAGACACACGCTGCTGGCTGCAGTGACCTGTGCTTAGCCCATCACTGCAACTGTTAGAGCAAGCAGCCAGCTGTTCCCAAAGCAGGCATTTTGTCTGCCTGGACAAAACAGGGCTTCTGCCTCTGCCTCTCTCAGTTTAGAGCTCTGAGCAAGCCTCCCTTACCAGTTGCTCACAAAGCAGCCACTGACTAGCTCAGGTGGGTCTTCCTTGCTAATCAGTTCAGGTTGTTCAGGTTTCAGAGCCCTGAGCTCCTTTGACCCTGTGCTTCACTATTCACTCTTTCCAACCAGAGCGTGTATGTCGGGTTTCATGCTTGGCTGGACCAGGCTGAGCTTTCCAGGAGAGTTCCTGACAGAGAGGCTCCCATCGTACACAGAAGGACAAAGGATCACATTTCTCCAGAAGCATGGTAACTGCTTAAAATAGTGTTTTTCATTATGGAGAAATAAGACAATCTGTTTAAGTTGGTAGGCTGAAGTTCCTGTGCTTCTCACGAGCATAGTCAAACACTTGGCAGTTGTTCTGGTTTCTGAAATATTGTTGATATCAGGTGAGAATTTTGTGCTCTCAGCGGATGGTTTTACCAAAGATCTCCATGGAAGTTCCTTGTATTTAAAGGCAACCAAGCGGCTAATAGGTGAACCTGTCTTTGAAGACTTTCTTGGAGGAAGAGATGGTGCCTTTGAGCGCATAGGAACGCTGATGTACTTGTTCCCTGGCACTTTGTTAGGTATGTGTGCATGATGGGAAGGTAAGAGGTCTGTGCTGTTGCATAGCCATGTCCCTCCTGATGAGTTCCAAGTATGTTCGGCAGAGCTTCTCGGTTCCACAGTAAAGTCAAAGGCTTTGACATGTGAGAACAAGCACAAAGAGCTCACTGTACAGTTAATATGCTCAAATCTATCTGGAGACCTGAAAAATCAAACCTAAGACATATAATTCAAAGACTGCCTCTGTCCAGCATACCACTGTCAAAAGAAGTTGGCTATTCCCCTGCAGCAACCTGGAAAGCTGAGCTATAAGGGGGACAAGTGAATGTATACAAAGCCATTGGTAACAGATGATGAAAAATTAACACTGGATTCTGTCCATTGAAATGATGGTTATGTATGGTCATACACACACATACAAAAAACTCTGTAGAAACAAGAAGCATTACAGCCTTCAAAGAGCTGAGAACTGGATTTTGAAGACATAGAATTATTCAGGATAGTCGTGGAGAAGAACGTTTAGAACTATATTAAGGGGTTGTAATGTTGTCATTGGAAAGATCAAAGTTATTTGGAAAATACAGTTTGTGGTACCTGGAGTGGGGGTGGGGCATGTATAGGGCAGTATCACCTTAGCTTTGTTCTAAGTACAAGAATCAAAAAGGGTCCAAAATTGGACATCATCTTTAGAGATGAATGTTCAGCCCTAATTATATCATCATGGCCACAGATTCCTTCATCAGCACCCTGGGAAGGAGATTAGCAGTGAATTTAATCTGGTTTCCAAATCTCATGAAGCCTCTTTTGATGACTTTTGTTGGAAAAGTATAGCTGCATCATTGACCATAACTATGACTTCCTTATATACAGTGAATGCCAGGTCTGTCTCCCTGCACCAAGGGATGAAATAGAGTAAAATCCATCAGACAAGAGTTCTCAGTAAAAGAACAGAGAACAGAAGCAGCCCCTCTTTCTGCTAACATCGGCAATGTTTCTCATTAGCACCACGACACAATCCTTAGAGCTTTGCTGTCATAACCATTGCTGAAGAACTGCATCCATGGAACTGGATGTGTGTCCAATTAAGAAGACATATCAAATGTTGGTTTTTTTTTTCTAAGCATGAGAAGTCAGAGCCTGGGAAATTCATTGGAGAATTGATATTCGCAGTAAAATGACATCCCTAAGCATGGGAGGATGCTGGTTTTCTTGTTCTAATTGTAATAATACATTTGAATTTTATTTTACACATGGAGTGTTTATAAACCCTAAATACATCCTCAGATAAAACTGTTGAACTAAATACAGGAACAACTGGCGTGCTTCCCATTCTTGTAGCTCTACAGTATGAACTGTGCACAAATGTGTGATCCTACTCTAGTGTCCACTGCTAACTCCAAACTTTTCATTATCATTTGTGCCTCTTATGACCCTTCACTGCTTACCAAGTGAACCAATAATAAATGACTATATTTTTCGATGTGCTAATACATCATATATGACTGTATCCACACCTGGCATTTCTGTAGTGCAACAACAGTACATACTGGCTTATTTAAGATTTGTGCCATATAATGACAAATAGACACTTTTCACTCCCCTTATGTTAATACTTACATTTTAAACTTTATGCCTTTGTGTGTGAGAGCCTGTGTTTATGTGCATACATGAGTTCACCTGCATGTGGAAGTCAGAGGACAACTTGAGTATCATTCCTTAATCTTCTACCTTTTGTGTGACACAGGTCTCTCGTGGCTTGGTAAATTCATCAAGTAGTCAGACTCGCTGGTAGGGGCTCTATGGATCTCTCTGTCTCCCTGTCACATCTTGCCGTCTATGGAATTACAAACACTTACTTTTACATGAGTCCTGGGGATTGAATTCAAGGCTGCTACTTTATAAACTGACCCATCCCTCCAGCCTAAACTCTACCCTTTTTAGATGAAAATAATTATTTTAATGTTTTACCTATATGTCAGTTTCTACATAAGCTATTTCTGTTTTCTTGATGTTTTAGTTGCCAGACACTGCTTGAAAAGAAGGCTCTCTCCCTATGCTTCAAGTCCACTTGCAGGGCTCATTTGCCAAGAAGCCTTTCAAGCAAAACTCTCACACTTGGCATTAAACAGTACTCTCTCTGTTTATCAATTACCCCTCAAACTCCAGCTGGCTGAGCAAGTGGGGATGAATGAAGATAAATGGTTCTTCAGAAGGCCTGGCTTCGATCCCCAGTGATTGAAAGCAAATAGATCCTTATCATTTCTCACCACAGCACCCTTCCTTTCATGTCTTTTGAGTCAAGGGGACAGCTTCTATAGCTGTTCATCAGGTGAACATCAGCTGTACATCTCTGTGTCTGACCTGCTAGGCATGAAGTGTCTCCACCCAGGAAGAATTCCACAGAGGTGTGTTTGCTTCCCCTCGTGGAAGGATGCTGTAGCTCATTTATATTGGAGATTTATTTATTTATTTATTGTTTGTTGGTTGGTTCATCTCTAGCTAGATAGTCCTCTATTCCAGAAGAGGGTTTAGCAAAACTCATCAGAAGTACACATATCTTTTCTTGTCACCAGAGTTTCTGTACTTCTCTGGTCAGTGAACTGTTGCCAAGTTGTGTTCACAGTGAAAAAGTTCCTCAAACATGGAAAGTTCAGAAATATGAAACACTTTCCGTCTGTGACACTCTGAACGCAATAGTAATACCCTGGAATGGAAGCAGGCTTAGCAGTTTGTAGAGAAGTTTTGTCACAGTGTGCTTTGAATGCTTGAGTGAGGAAAGAACAAACTACTGTTTTCACGTTTGCCCATTAGGACTTATGCCATTATTTGGCTGTTGAAAACTGTGCAGCTGACATGCTCACACAAGTCTGTAGCTCCCAAGGTATTTACTTGCATAGAGAATAACTCCCACATAAAATTAATAAATTTGGATTTTCTTTTTTTAAAACATGTTTCACCTGCCTGAGATAACCAGCTTCTTCCTATAATTAGGGATACAAATGCTGCCTTCCCAAAGAGTCTATATTTTTCACATTGCTGAATTGCAAACCATCAGGGACTTTTTAATACAGACAGTCACATTTTTACCCAAAGAATGTCTACAAGAATTATAGCTTTAAAAAAAATACAACCAGTTTCTGTTTTAAAAATATCTGAACTCAGCTGGGCACGCTAGTGCCTGCCTGTAATCCCAGCACTTGGGGAAGCAGAGGCAGGATGATCTCTGTAATTTTGAGCCCAGGCTGCTCCACAAAGTGAGTTCAGGACAGCTAAGGCTGCACAGAGAAACCCTGTCTCAAAAAAAAAAAAAAAAATAACAAAACAAAACAAAGAAACAAAACTTCTCTGACCTCAAATAAATTACTATCTTAAAAAGAAAAAAAAATGTTAATGGGAAATCAAATATAGTGGCCTACAGCTATGACCCTTCACTAGACTATTTGAAGCAAGACAGTTTTCAGTTTAGAAGTCATCCTGGCTAGCCTGGACAACAGCATAAGACTATATCTAAACAAATGCATTCATCCAACTTCAGCATCCTGAATGTTTCATTTTATATAATATAATATAATATAATATAATATAATATAATATAATATAAT
>NW_026592510.1:14672629-14806871 GCF_907164565.1 Psammomys obesus | reverse complement strand
ATAATATAATATAATATAATATAATATAATATAATATAATATAATATGCTTTCTGAAAAGAAGCCTAGAGCTGGACTCAGTTTCCCCCAGTAACTCAAAGAAAAGCACATGAAAGCACAAGCTGTAGATACAGAAGATATATATCTACTGTGTACTGATCTTGATCTTCTACCTCCAGTTGGGGTCATGAAATTGTACATACATCTGATGCCTATTTTATGCTTATAAAGTCAGAAGCCCCATTCCTAGCTTGGATGATCAGACACATGTTTTACTTAAAGTTCATGGCTAGCCCTAGAATGGTTTTCCCTGAATGAGGTATTTAAAACAGTTCTGTACAGCTCAGGCACAAATTTCTGGGGTGATTTTAAAATATATAAAAACAAACAAACAAAAAAAAAAAACCCAATTGTGTCTTTAATGTTTGAATTACATTTTCACCTTGTGAAAATCAGTTTGGACATCTCCATGTCTTCACTTTATGAGGGTTAGTTACCTCACCTCCTTGGCTCTTATCCTCTAACATTTTACCCAATGTCTTTTTTTTTTTAATGTCATCTTTCCTACACTCTGTGCATTAAAACTAGACTCCGTTCTCTCCCTGAACACTTTATAAATAATGATAATCTCTCAAAAACATCTCTGTCCTGTCTTCAGTGCATAGTTGGGAAGTTTGGCTTCCCTGCCTGCCTGGGCACAGATGTCTCCTCTGTCTTGTGTTGAATCTGAGCTAGGCGGAACAACAGAGAACTGGTGATAGGCACTTAACTTAGAGACTTCCTGGGCATCATGAAGAAGCAAGTGAAATATAAATTTCAGAGTGCTACTTTATTTTTTAAATGGACCCTCATTGATTATTGGGTCCGGAGGATACAGGTCTTAGCATAAGTCTTGATGCAGACAAGAGGCAGACAAAATTGTGGTCCTCATGGATTTTAAGCTTCACTAGAGAGAGACACTAAATAACAAACCCAATAAACTCAAGGTGACAGGCTCTGCATACATGTATGAAAGAAAATAAAATGGATGATTACATAAAGTGTAGGACTTATTAGAATGTGTGCTAGGAGGTCCATCATAAAAAGACACAATAGTTGCTCTTGCTGTGTAAGTATTTTTCCTCAAACCAGCAGATTGAAAAACAATATTCTATAAGGGTTTTTTTTTTTTCTCTTGTTTTCTGTTTGCCAGGCAAGAACTTAGAAATGACTTGGCTGTGTAGCTGTCTCAAGGTCTGATGAAATTGTTAGTGTGTAAAAGCTTGGCAGGACTGCCAGAGCCCACCAGCAGAGTCGAACAGTACCTGAGTGGGGAGTGAGGACAAATCACACTACATACACACAGGATCGGCTTAAGAGGGCTGTCAGTCTGACTGAAGCAGTGCGGGTTTATTCCAGGGCTCATTATAGCAAAGCAAAAGCAAGTCACATCAATACAAGAAGAAAAAAAGGTGTGGAAACGCCTAACTTCTTTTTAAAAACTACTTCCTCAGGTGAAAACATAACAAAGCAGCTTAATAAGCAGCTCTCCACCCCACAGTGTGAGTCCTGGTGATCCAACTCAGCTTGTCAAGCTTGGCTGTAGGTGTGTTGCTTTAGCAAGAAGCTATTTGCATCCAAGTGCATGAGGCTTCCGGGTCACCTGGAGCATCCGGGACTATCCAGCTAAACTATAGACTTGGAAATGAAAGGCAGGCACACCTTTCCTAGATGTCTTCCAGTATCACCCTGTGAGTTCAATATTGAGCTTCTGGGCCTGTCTCTCAGGCTGGCTTTGTGTGTAGCTGCATCCCACAGCTCTCCACACAGGACTAGAGGCTTTGCTCCCAAGAAGGCTTACTTCTATTGACTTTTAGCATTAAGGTGCCAATCCTTCCCTCATGAAGCATTTTGTTAGAGCCACAGAGACAAGTTGACAGAATCCTCCCAGTCAAAAGATCCATGAGGACACTGACAGAGCAGTGGGTGTTTCCTGTTCTAGCCTTGGAGGTCACATTCATGCCACATGCTACTGGTCACACAGATTGGTACTGATGGTGGATAATGGGAATTGATACAGGATGTGCATACCAGGAAGAGAGCATCCTCAGGAGCCACCTTGCTTGATGCTTAACATAGTGGGGAAGAGTTGAGTTTGGGGTAGACTTATAAGGAACTTGTTAAGTGGACACCTACTGGGGAAGGACATTGCAGTTAAGAGCAACAGCATTCAGTAGGACTCCATGAATAGGGAAGCTTGGTGCCATGAAGGAATGTGCCCAACATTTGCTGCAATAGGTGTGAAAGTTATATGGGATGATGCTAGGGATCAAGGATCAGATTATAGGATTTATAAAGGTCTGTGATATATTCTGAGAAGATGGAAGGCTTTAAGTAGAAAAAGAGACATACACTGCACAACAACATTTAAACAGAAGTGTAATTCTGAACAAAAACTAGACTGGACTCACAGGATTATAAAACTAGACATAATGAGTATGATTCAGACTCTTGAGTTCTACCCGCCACAGTTATACTATGCAATCTCAGATACAATGGGAGACATAGAGACTGAGTCTAGTCTATTGAGTGGTATCAAAGTTAGCCATGAATTTAAATGCTAATGTTAAATGAAGTGTTAACATCTCCAGCTCTTGTTCTGCCATCATAATACAAACGGCTCTACTGTTAAACTCTCGTAAGAACCAAAGTCCAATGGGAATTCCAGGCGAGCAGATCCTTAGGGATGTATTGTAAAGCTTTCAAGGGCTGTGATGTGTTCTTACTCATGCATTCCTGCACTCTCCCTGTTTTTCAAACACACCATGTCCCTACTGGTTTCTCTGACTCTTTTTCATGATGTTAAAAAGCAGAAATTAACTTGTAAAAGATGTACTTTAGACATCAAAGAGTATGACTTTGTTCGTTTAGCCCCTTATCTGCCTCTCCCAGGTCACAGATAAATGATGAGTCTTTCTCTTTGAAAACTTTTATTTTAAATGAGATTATTCTGCTCTGTTGCTCTGTGTAGGTGTTGAGATAGAGGTCAGACTTAACTGACTTGAAGAACAATGCTTTCATTTTCCTTTTAAACTGAATATGCCTCCCTGCCATGCTTCTGACATAGTCAAATGGTGACAGATTATAACAGACTATAATAGTCATGATCTCTGTTTGCAAAAGATCATGTACATAAAGTTACCCTCTTTTCCATGTCTAATAGTTTTTTTTAAATCTCTTCTCTAGTTAAGCAACTTTTTTTTTTTTTTTTACTTAAAAGCAGAAATACCTTTCCAAGCCCTGAAAATCAAGAATCAGCTCTCTGGATAGAAATCTAATGTTGCATAGTTTTTTACTTAAAATGCTTTTATGCAATGTATTTTTTTTCTGGAATAATTTTATTTTTTTAATTTTTTCTTCACAATTTATTCATTATATATCCCAATGGAAGCCCTCTCCGTCAACTCCCCCAGTCCCACCCTCCCTCTTTCTCCCCCCCCCGTTCCTTTCCCCTAGTCCACTGAAAGTGGGAGTTCTCCACTATTGTCATGTGCCCATAGCTTGTTAAGTCTCAACAGGACTGCTTGAATCCTCTTACTCGTGGCCTGGTAAAGATGCATCATCAGGGGCAAGTGATCAGAGAGTAGTCAACTGAGTTCATGATAGAGGCAGCCCCTGATTATAAGTTCGAACCTTTATCTTGCATTGTTTTCCATCTTTCCTACCCTATGTTCTTGGTCCACCATTAGTTATAGTACATGTTTTCCTCATGTCACTCCTTTGTGATTTACCTGTAAATCACAAAGTTTTACCTCTGGCCAAAACTCTTGTGAATTGCTATTTCTCTTTCAAAGATCAGTGCAGTTATCACTTTCACTGAGAGGCTGTCTCTGGCTCCTGGAAACAGATCAGCTACTGATTCCCAGATGCTCATGAGAGGACATTGAGACCTCCTTTAGAGCATTTACTTCAGGTACCAGCATTTCTTGATTGATTAGTCACTCCTTGAGCTCACACACTTCATAGGCTCAATATAACTTATCCCATGAAACCAATAAGCCAAAGCCATTTCTATATTAGTAGCTCAGTTTCTCAGCAAGTTATCCCCTGTCATCTGCTCATCAGAACTGCTGATAGCTTCAAAGAACAGGAACAACGTCAAGGTGGCTGCTCACAGAATCTGAGACACAGAGGTGCCGGGAAATCTCTGCCATTCTTGGGTACTCTAGAAGCTATAACCGCAGGTTTGTTGTATTCGTGTGATTATGAATGTTGCCATCATTTATCACTGCTGAGAATATTAACAAAATGATACTCAGAAGCCCAGCATATTTCTGGATTAAAAAAATGAGTGTCTTCAAGAAGACCCACAGAACTAACAATCTGGGCCCAGGGGTTCCTACAGAGACTGATGCACCAACCAAGGACCATGTGTGGAGAAGACCAAACCCCCTGTTCAAATGTAGCCGATAGGCAGCTCAGTCTCCATGTGGGTTCCCTAGTAAGGGGAGCAAGGACTGCCTCTAAAATGGACTCTGTTGTCTGCTCTTTGGTCACTTCCCCCCAAAGGGAGGGACTTCCCAGGCCACAGAGGAAGAGGATGCAGGCAATCCTAAAGAGACTTGATAGGCCAGGGTCAAACAGTAAGGGAGGAGGTCTCTTCCTTTCTGTGAAATCGGGGAAGGGGAGGAGAAAGAGGGAGGGATGGGGGTGGGAATGGAAGGAGACAAGGGAGGGGGTTACAATCAAGATGTAAAATGAATAAATTCTTAAAAAGTAAATTTCAATAAAAAACAGAAAAATAATAAGTGTCTTCACTTTAAAATTTTTTTAAATTTATTGAAAATAGCTTTTTTTATACAGTATATTCTGATCATGGTTTCCCCTTTCTCATCTCTTCCTGGATCCTCTGCACCCATCTGACTTCATACCTTCTTACCATTTATCTTTAGAAAAATCAATAGAAAAATAAACAATGACAACAAGAATAATGATTAATAATAGAAAAAGCAGAAAAATCACACACAGAGATAAACATACACACTCACACACACTATAGAAACACAAAGATAGAAAATATAATATACAAGCAAGGCCAGTAAAAATGTTTTAAATGCACAAACAAAACAATACGAGACAGAGAAATCTAGAAAAATACCACTGTGTTTGTTTTCTGTTAGCCATCAAATACTGGCCATGGGACTGCCCTTATGTGTGGTTTACACACCCAGTGAGACTCCATTAGAGAAAATCAGGTTTTCCTCTGCAAGTGGTTGTCCATTGGAGATGGCTTTTTGGTTAGAGCTGGGTGCTAATGTCCAGTTCCCATCTCAGTGAGGAGACCCTATTTGGCTTGGACCTGTGCAGGCCCTATGCATACTCCTACAGTCTCTATGAAATTGTAATGTGTATCAACCATATTCTGGACAATATGCAGAAAAGGAGAAATCTTGGAACACTCATTTCTTAGATGGGATGTCTTCAACTCCCCAACCTTTATCCACCTAAGGATCAAGAAACTATTTGTAAGAGGAGGTCAAAAATTGTAAGAATCAGGGGGAGAAATAACATCAAGGATATTATTTTCCAATAGAAAAATGTAGCATTCAAAGGATTAAAATTGTATCCATCAATAGAAGCACTGACTATTATGTTAAGTAAAGCAATCCAGTCATAGATAAGCACTCCATGTTGCCACACATATGAGAGTAGCTAAAGTACTCAGATTTAAGGATGGAATAGTGACTGCCATAGACAGGAGGTAGTGGGAACTGCAAAGTTACCAACAATTGACACAAAACTCCAAGTAAGAAAAAAGAAGAAGACGAAGATGAAGAAGAACAAGAAGAAGAGAAGGAGAGGGAAGACTGCCATACAACATGGGGCCCTTAGTTTACAAAACTGTATTACAAACATCTCAAAAATGTAAGAGGCTGGATCTCTCAAGAAAATTGTCCATTTCATTAAGATTTTCAAATGTTATGGTGTATAGCTTTTGAAATAAGACCTAATGATTGTTTGGATTTCTTCAATGTTTGTTGCTCTGTCCCTCTTTTCATTTCTGATTTTGATTTGGATAGTGTTTCTCTGCTTTTTAGTTAGTTTGGCTAACAGTTTGTCTATCTTGTTGATTTTTTTCAAAGAACCAGCTTTTGGTTTCATTGATTCTTTGAATTGCTCTTTTTATTTTTAATATATTGATTTCAGCCCTGAGTTTCATCACTTCCAGCCATCTACTCCTCTTGGGTATGTCTGCTTCTTTTTTTTCTAGGGTGTTTAGGTGTGGTGTTAAGTTGCTTGTATGCAATGTCGCTAATATATTTATGAAGATACAATATGAAATGCTATGAACTTTCCTCTTAGCACTGCTTTCATTGTGTCCCACAAGTTTGAGTATGTTGTGCCTTCATTTTCATTGAATTTTAGGAAGTCTTTAATTTCTTTCTTTAATTCTTCCCTGACACCAGCTGTCAATGAGTAAAGAGTTGTTCAGTTTCCATGTGTGGGCTTTCTGTTATTCCTGTTGTTGTTGAGGTCAAGCTTTAGTCCATCATGGTCTGATAGGATACAAGAGGTTATTTCAATTTCCTTTTATCTGTTGAGGCTTGCTCTGTGACCTACTGTGTGATCAGTTTTGGAGAAGGTTTCTTGAGGTGCTGAGAAGAAAATATATTCTTTTGTGTTTGGGTGAAACGTTCTGTAGATGTCTGTTAGGTCCATTTTATTCATGCCAGCTGTCCTTCAACTGAAGAATGAATAAAGAAATTGTGGTACATCTGCACGATGGAATATTATTGAGCTATAAAAACAAGGAAATCATGAAATTTGCAAACAAAGGGATGGATCTGGAAAAGATCATCCTGAGTGAGGCAACCCAGAACCAAAAAGACACTCATGGTATATGCACACCAATGAGCAGATATTAACCATGTAATATAGGATAAACATACTAAAATTTACAGATCCAAAAAAGCTAAACAACAAGGAGGACCCTAGGGAGGATGCTCAGTTCTCATTCAGAAGGCAAACAGGACAGATACCAGCAATGGCAGAAGAGAGGGAACAGGATTGTTGCCTACCATAGATGTCTTCTGAAAGACTCCATCCAGCAGGGGATCAAAGCAGATTCAGAGACTCATAGCCAAACTTTGGGCAAAGTGCAGGGAGTGTTACGTAATAAGGGGGAGATAGAAAGACCTGGAAGGGACATGAACTCCACAGGAAAACCAACAAAGCCAAAAAAAAAAAAAAAAAAAAATCTGGGCCCAGGATGGGGGGCCTTTAGAGACTGATGTATCAACCTAGGATCATGCCTGGAGAGGATCTAGAATTCCTGCTCAGATGTAGCCTATAGGCAGCTCAGTCTCCATGTGGGTTCCCTAGTAAGGGAAGCAGGAGTTGTCTATGACATGAACTCAATTGACAGCTCTTTGATCACCTCCCCCGTGGCCTCAGAGGAAGAGGATCCAGGTAGTCCTGGAGACTTCATCGGCTAGGGTCAGATGGTAGGGGAGAAGGACTTCCTCTATCAGTGGACTAGGGGAGGGGAATGGGGAAAAAGAGAGAGGAAGGGTGGGACCAGAAGGAGATGAAGGAGGGGGCTACAACCCAGATACAAAATAAATTAATTGTAAATAATAGTAATAATGAGTTATACAGTTATACATTATGGATATCAAAGTGATACTATATTACATTCCTTTTTCTGCATCTTATTGAGCAACTTTGCATTTTTTTGAAGATAAGAAGGATTGCTGGTATTCTTTAGAGTACATTTTATCAAATACCAGTTCACTCATGTCTCCATATACTTAAGACTCAAGTGTATGTGTGAGACAGCACAAGTTTCTTACATGCCTGAGAGTTGTCTTGACTTGTCTGTAAGATGTGTGGTTGCTGCTCACTTCTTTTGTTTGAGCCCTGGGAAGTTATATGGAGACCTCAGGTCACAGTATGTCTCTTAATACTTGCACGAATTTCTCCACAACCCATGTGGTGAACTTCTTATTCCACTGTTGTGCCTTCAAATAACACTTCTTTTGTAAGACTTTTCCATACACACCAATCAGGCTAACCCTTCCTTTTGACTATTCCTAGCACTCACCTTTTATTAAAACCATTTTTATGTAGCTCACCTTGTGTACTAGATTGGGTCTTATAATTTGGTTATGACATGTTCTTCCTAAGGGGTTCTTGTGTTGATCCCTAGTTGGTAGACCCAGTTGTTGAGAGCAGCTACATCATGAGAGCTTTGTCCTCATCAATGGACCAACCCATTGATAAGTTCATAATAAAATGACACCAATAGGAGCCTATGGAAGGAAGGACTCTGGGCATGTGACTAAGAAAAGATGTCTCATCCTTAATGTCTCCCTCTGTGTTTCTTTGTTCTATGGCTACCATGAATGCTACATGTTCCTACTGCCATCATGTTCCTAGTTGTTTTGGGGCAAAGCAGTGAAACCAGCCAATAATAGACTGAAACCTCAGAAATCACAAATCAATGCACATCATTGCTCCTATGCATTGTTTCAACCATTTATCACAGTGCTCTAACCCAGTTCTTCTTGGTCAGTGCTTTTCACTGCTGTGTGCCCAGTGCTTGCTGTATAGTTTATGTCGAGTCAGGAAAGGAATAGTGATAGAAAACAAGGGAAGTCAGAACTGCAGCGAGTTCACAAATGCTTGGGAACTTCAACCATAGAAATAAAACTGTCGTCTGTAGATCCTGAATCTGAATCCCAGTCCCTCTGCCTCCTGATGCCATGTCCTCAAGCCAGATCCTGGGTATTTCTAATGCGAGGTTGTTTACCTCTTTTCTCTTCTACTTTCATGGTCACCATAACTCTGAAAGTAAAAAGGGAACAGCCTTCAGAGGGGCTGAAATC
Organism: Psammomys obesus; assembly: GCF_907164565.1. Taxonomy (NCBI): domain Eukaryota; kingdom Metazoa; phylum Chordata; class Mammalia; order Rodentia; family Muridae; genus Psammomys; species Psammomys obesus. The sequence goes on along the minus strand of NW_026592510.1, from coordinate 14,798,005 downwards.
CCCGTGGCATATGTTGTGTCTCGAATCTTGGAAGGAGATCAGAGGGAATGTAGTAAATAGGGAAATTTTTTTTCCCTTTTGATTTAACCCCTCACTCTTGGTTGGCTGTAGATCATTCATTTTTGAAAACAAGATAATTGTGGCAACAGCTGTCTATAAGAAACAAGAGGAAGGGCTGGCTCTACTCCAGGAGAAAGGAAATTCACAGATTTTTTTTTTCAGACTTATGATCTTATAACATACTTAGAGTTAAAATGGTCAAATAGAGCCAGTTTTACACCTAAAATAATGAATGGATCACAGGAGAAAATACTTGTTCAGGCTCACCATGACCAGAGATTGACATTTTATAGGTTGGAAAAAAGATGTATTTTGACCTTTGTTTAGAAGGACAGCTAAAAGGACATGTAAGGATCGTGTGAGGGAAGGCTTGGAAATCACAAACGAATCAAAATACTCTCTTCACTTTTTGGAAATTCAAGCAGCTAGACAGTTAGACACGTGAGATCAGATGAAGCAGTATGCAGAGGTCCACTCTGCGGGATTCTGCCAGATTTCTGACATCTTGGGTAGCAGCAAACTGATGACCGATACAATGACTTAGACTCAACACCTTTTGGCTTACTTGAACCTGGTAAGGCTGCGTAGGAACCAGTACAGTAGGGTCTAAAAAACTGCACAGATTTTTCTGAAATAAAAGCTAACTCTGAAATTGGTGAAGGTGGTCTTCACCACCTTCACCACCAATTCAACTTTATTTAGGGCAGGTAGGGAGGGGAGAGTATGTCTTGACTCCTCTCGGCTTTTTGGTTCATTTTTGTTGAGGGATCTTATCATGCACATATAAAGTTTTTACAAATTAAATATTTACTAGACAGGATGTTAAATCCTTTGCAAATTTCATGTACTCCTTAAAAGGTGCTTTTGACAAATTATACTTTAGACAAAGCTAAGTTAGTTTCCTTTTGAATAATTACATTTTAAATTATTAAATGAAAGGTGCAATCTTTACCGTGATGATGTAGCCTCATGGAATGGCTACCTCAAAAAATTAACCTATGCATCACCTCATTGCTTTTTTAGTGAGAAAGCATAAAATCTCTTATTTTTTATTTTTAATGCAAGAAATATCCCTCCCATAATTGGAGATTAAACATTTCAAATAGTCAGAACACTGTTGTTAACGTACTCAGCCTTTTATCCAGTATATATTCTGCACTTACTGTTTAACAGAAATGTATGCTTTGATCAGAATTTCACTAAAACACCCACCCTTGGTCCATGGCCCCTGGCAAACCACCTCTTGTTGTTTGGGCTTCACTTTCAATATATACCCAGTGTGAGGCTGGTGGTCCTGTTTTGTTTTTAAAAGTCTCTTTCATAATGTTTTCCATAATAGCTGTCCTAAAGTAGTTCTAGAAGACAACAATTTGAGTACAACAATTTCATTTTAAATATTTGCAAGCCACAAATAAAGCTAGAACCCAAATTCATATGCCTGACACAAGCACAGTAAACACTGTTTTGGCTATCGAATGATGTGTTGAGTGGTTCTTGTGTTCTACAAGGTAACCGAAAGCATTTCTAGTCCCTAACAATTAAGTGACAGTGATACACAGAAACACAGACAGACACACACACACACACACACACACACACACACACACAGAGCATGAGAGGGAGGCACAGAGTCAGAGACAGAGAGATACACACAAAATCTCCACTTATTTCTAGTGCCTGTAGGATAGCAATATTGCTCTTGGTTGAGAATTGCTGATAATAACATAGTTTGTGTTTTTTTAATAAATGTTTACATTTATTATTTGTCTGTCTGTATATGGGGTAGGACTCATCATGGCAGGCATGTAGAGGTCAGAGGACAACTTGAGAGAGTCAATTCTTTTCTTCTACCATGTGAATCTTAGGGAATGAGCTCAGGTCATCAGGCTTGGTGGCAAAAGCTGAGCATCTCACCAGCCAATGCCATTTCTTACTATAAAACAAAAATGCATCCCTGTCAGCAAATCAGCAAGCATGTTCTGTTTTGTTTTTTAGAGCTTTTTATAATGCAGGCTGGCCTAGACCTTGAAGCTCTCTCCTTTCTGTCTCCTTACTTCCAGTATTGTAGGCATGCACTACCACTCTGAAAGCCACAGCTGATATATATAACTTGGAAACATTATAGTGAATTGGATATGAGAGAGGCTGGAATGTGTAAGAAACTGTCCCCTCAGGCTCAATTTTAATAAAGAAAGCAGCTGCATGAATTAAGTAATTACACTATGGGATGTGATTGTAATTTTGTAAAGGTCAATTCTGTGGTGCTTTGGCAGTCTGGAGGATGTACAGTCAAATTCAGCATGCAGAGCTGGAAGAAGCTGAATAATGGATTCTGCATTTTTCTCCAGAATCTTTTGCCTGTGTCATATCTATCTACTCTGGGACTTTTGGCTCCTCCTAGCCCTATTGATGCAAAAGGATTGTAATCTGAATTACTGAAAATCCTCCTTGTATAAGCTGCACATTTTATGGAAAGTTGTTCAGCTTTATTTAGAACAGCTGTGAAAATTTATGTTGATTAGGGAGTTCACTTTAGCAAATCATCATCATTTCAAAATAGGAAGAAACCAAATCAACCTTAGGTTATCAGTATAATAGAAACAAAGGAAAGATATGGAAGCCAGGGTATCAGATAAAGTTATAAAACAACAACAACAAAAACTTTCCCTGCAGAAGCTGGTCTATGCCTTTGGTAGATGGTTACAAAGAACGTTTTCCTCCTTCTGAGAATAGCAAGAAGAAATCTTTTCTGAGTACATTTAAGCCCCTCTCTTTGGTGTCCATCTATCCATCTCTTTATTTAACCTCCAAACAGTTATTTTATCAATTGTTAAGGAAGCAACTCAAACGTTACTCTGATACACTGTCCTTTTGCCTTTAGTTTGGATCAGGCTCCTGTCTTCATCCCTTAGGGTGCTGCAATGATCTGCTCCTGCCTCACTCTCTGTCCTCATTGCCTCTTTCCACGTCAACCAGTTACTTGGCTTTTTTTCTCATGTCAATAGTTTTACTTAAGCAGCCTTCTCTCCCATTGTCTCTGGTTCTTGTCCTTCTATCTCCTAGCAGCTTCTCCTGTTTCCTATCAAAGCTTATATATCACTTTCCTTAAAATGGTCCCTGTTATGATCTCATTCACTTCAGAGCATTCTCAAGAGTAGGAATTCTTTATTTTAATTCTTTTTTATTTTGTTTTTTTTTCTTCACAATTTATTCATTATATATCCTGATTGAAGCCCCCCTCCCTCAAATCCCCCAGTTCCACTCCCCCTCTCCCTTCCCCTTCTACCCTTCCCCACTGAAAGGGGGAGTTCCCCACTATTTCCATGTGCCCATAGCTTGTTAAGTCTCATCAGGACAGCCTGGATCCTCTTCCTCCGTGGCCTGGCAAGGCTGCATCATCAGGAGCAAGTGATCATTGAACAGTCAACTGAGTTCATGATAGAGGCAGCCCCTGATCCCCTTACTCAGAGATCCACATGGAGCTGCCAATCAGCCACATTTGAGCAGGGAGTCTAGGTCCTCTCTATGCATGGTCTTTGGTTGATGCATTTTTAATTGAAATATTTTTATCATCTTCCCTCTTCTCTTTTCTCCTTCCATGTGTGTATGTGTGTGTGCATGTGCATGTATGTCTGTATGTCTGGAATGGTGTGTTTATGTATGCCTAAATTCATAAATATGACCTGCTCAGTCCATATAAAGTTATTTGTATACATATGCTTTCAGGATATGAAAATTGGATAACCAATTTGGGACTTCTTCCCTGAGGACAACTATTTCTCATATTCTCAGAATACTTTAGTTGCCTGTCATTCTTTGCAGAGGATTGGGGCCATATGAGATTTTCCCATTCATATTAGCACATCTATTTCTGTTGTCCTTGTTCAGGTCTTGTTTAGGCAGCCATGTTGATAAGACTTCATGGGTGTGGTTTATTTGATGTTTCCAGGAGATATCAGAATCAATCTCAGAGCAAAATTCCAGACACTCTACAATCTTTCTGACTCTCTTTTGCTATGATCCCTGTGGCTTAGGTGTAAGAGTTGTGTTCTAGATGTATCAGATGGGACTGAGTACTGCACACACAATCACTTGTTCTCTGCATTTTGATCTGTTGTGGTTTTCTGTAACAGTCTCTGTTGCAATGAGACAGTTCTTTCATGGAGGGTAAGATCTATGCTTATGTGTGGGTATAAGGATAAATATATAGAATACAGTTAAGAATTATACCATTTTGGAAAAGTGGTGGTGGTAGCACCTCCTCCAAAAGCTGTGATTTTCGTTGCTATCGGTCGTTGGCTAGGTTTCTGGTACTGGGTGTGGTTACCCTCTCATTGAGCCAGACTCAAGTCCAATTAGAAAGTGTTGATTATTACAAAGCTATGAATGTCACCATCTCTCTCAAAGGGATATCACCCAAGGCTGTTGCTTTTAGTTCATGGGCAGCATAACTGGGTCAGACTACTGGTTACTTCTGTCCCTTGAAAGCTTTCATGGCTCTTTCTGTTTACATTAAAGTTAATCCTTGGGTAAGAGATTTTCAGGTCAGAACCAGTTCAAATTCTCTGTGTAGTGTATCCAAAGTGTCTTCAGCAACTCAGTCTTACCTTCAGCCTCTGGAAGGCAATGAAGGGCAACAGCAATAGCCTAAATTTGGAAAAATCTCTTGGACAACCCAACAACCCAAAAGAGGCCTTCTCAAATACTAGGTAATTGATGGCTCTTTCAGGGAGCATTATCAGCACAGTTAGAAAAATTTTATTTAAGCTATATATCCATACACAGGCATGTAGCCGTGTTTTTTTGGCTATTTATTTGGTTATTTTTCTTACCTCCCTAAACCACGCCTATCCCTCTCAATCCCCCAACACTAGATAGGAGAGAAAGAAGGTTAGAGGGGGAAGCAGACATCAAAATCATTAGTCACTTCCTGCTGATTAGGGATGTCAAATTCACTGGGGCAAATTTGGTGATCATTATCAGGACATCTCAACCAGCAATCCAGCAAAGGTTACACAGCAACAGTAGAAATAACCCGCAACCAGCAACAGGAACAGGAGCAGCAGCAGCAGGGGAAGCAATAGCTGACCCTCCTTTCAGGGTTCTGGCATTTATCTACCCTCTGATGAGTTCCTAGAATTCCAAATATAAACTATCTGCAGCTGGCAAACCATGTTCTTGCAAAAGCATGAGACAAATCATAGTCAGCTTCTGTGAACAATCTGAAGCAGCCCATATCCCACACTTGGGATTAAAACAAAAATATATTCACATAACATTTCTGCATTTTTAAAGAAACCAAAAATTTTCACACAGAGACATATGTATTATATGTAATTTTAGGTAGCTATGTAATAATATGTAATATTCCCTTTGGCCTTTTCAATCATTGTTATTTTACCGTCCTCTGTGCTTTTGCTGTATTTCTCTCCCTAAGACTTCCTGTTTTTCCCATTTCCCTCTTCAAAACATTTGTACACTGCAATTCCCTTCTTTATTTCCCCTCTTCCCTCACCCACTAATGCTTTTTACTTTCCTGGTTTCTGCGAGTGCTCCAAGTTATATACTCAACTCTGCAGATTTGGGGGCTAGGAACTGCAGATAAGAGAGGAAATGACATTTGTCTTTCTGGGTCTGGGTTTCCTCATTTAATATGATCCTTCCTAGTTCCATCAATTTACCTGCAAATTTCACAATTTCATTATTATTTATAGCTGGCTACTATTCCATAGCATATATTTACTGATTTTCATCAGCCATTTGTCGGTTGAAGGACAGTAAAGTTCTTTGCATTTCCTGGCTCCAGAGAATAGCAATGAATATGGATCAGCAAGTATCTGCAGAACGTCAAGTCCTTTGGGCATATACCAAAGAGTGGTATAGCTGGATCAATAGTTTTATTTTTAGCTTTTTGAGGGTTCTCCGCACTGGTTTACATAGTGGCTGTGTCAGTTTGCAATCTCATACCAGTGAATGAGGGTTCCCTTTCCCTCCACTCCCTCAAGCATTTGTGGTCAGTTGTTCTGTTGATCTTGGCCATTCTGCTAGGATACAATGGAGTCTCAGGTCCCACATCCATTTTATGGATGGGCAACTTGTTTGTTGTTGCTGCTGTTGGACATTTTGCTTTTTGAGTTCTTTATATATTCTCTGTGTATTTTCTTTCACATGTACAGTTGGCAAAGATCCTCTCCCATGCTGTGGGCTTCCTCTCTACGCAATTGTTTCTTTAGCTGTTCAGAAGCTTTTAGTTTTATGAGGCCCCATTCCTCAGTTGCTGGCCTCAATTCATGTGCAAATGGAGAAAGTCCTTTCCTTCCTGTGTCATGTGGGGTACTGACTACGTTTCCTTCTGTCAGTTTTAGTGTTTCAGGTTTCACATTTAGGTCTGCAACCATTTGGAGTCAGTTTTTGTGTAAGATAATAGATGCCAATCTGCTGTGGCCATTGTGGCTTCAGGGGCTGACCTAACTGAGGTGATAAAGGAATGGAGAAATGAGACACCCAGACAGAGAAAAGCTGAGATCAGCGCGCTGGGCTCTCCAATGGAGAAGCCCCAGCACTCTTGAAGTCCACTGTTTTTTATTATATTCAGCTGAGCAGGGAGGCAGCATGACTGCATCCAACCAAATACAGGCAGGCTCGGCTAATCTCAGTAGGAGCCATGAGTGTGAGAGCTGTGCTCAGGCCGTAAACTACCCAGGAGAGAAAGCTGAGGTGGACATTTCCCACACACACTGTCAAACACTCATACTTGAGGCAGAGAAAGGCTTTGTCATGCCTCCGAGCTTCACCTGGGAAGGTTTTGCCACTACCACGGGACTGAGGACAGTGTCCTTGACATTGTTGGCCCCATGTCAGAGAATACACATTCACATTCACTCAGGGCTTTCCTGGCTCCCTACACATGTCTTCTCCATGCAGACATCCAGCCAGTGACATGAACTCAATGACAAGGACTAAATCCATTCTGATAGTTACAGTCCGACAAAGCCCCAGACCAATACTCAATTCAACAAATGGCGCCAGAAACATTTTTGAAGTTGGGAGTAAATGAGATAATCTGTTAGATGATTGATAAACTCTGGTTCTGGTTAAAAATAACAAAAACCATTAGATTGCTAATAAATGTGGAAAGGAAAAGTAAATATTTGGTGATTTTATTTAAAATATATAGTATAAGGTTAAATACAGTTTTTCATTTTGATCTTATTAGGTAAAAAAATTACCAAATGATTTCTTTTTTTCATTTTTTTAATTTATTCTTTATTAATTACACTTTATTCACTTTGTATCCCTCCTATGGTTCCCTCCCTCCTCCCATCCCAATCCCTCCCTTCCTCCCCCTTCTGCACGCATGCCCCTCCCAAAGCCCACTGATATGGGAGGTCTTCTTTTCCTTCCTTCTGATCCTAGTGAATTAGGTCTCATTAGGAGTGGCTGCATTGTCTTCTTCTGTGGCCTGGTAATGTTGCTTCTCCCTCAGGGGGAGGTAATTAAAGAGCAGGCCAATCAGTTCATATCAGAGGCAGTCCTTGTTCCTATTACAATGGAACCCACTTGGATATTGAGCTGCCATGGGCTACATTTCTTAAACTAGATGAAATGAATTTCAAGATGTTTCTTTCCTATAGACTGTGACTAATATTGCATCATTAATATGTCCTAGGATTCTGTCAGTACTTTAAGTTTTATTATAAAATTTGTTAGTACTTTTTACTCTCTTAAGAGCAATGGGGATTTTAAATTAATGGAGGCCTTAAATTAATGAACACGTGGAGCAAGTAATTCACTAACATTGTAGTCTAAAATAATTCCCCATTGTAGCCACCAGATGGCAGTGTCCAAGAAAACACCTCCTCACTTGAGGAATTCTTTCTTCAGCCACTTGATGGCATCACTACATTGTTTTCAAGAGCACAGTGACTTCTTCTAGGATCCTGTCTGCATTTTTTTCTGTTCTGCTGTTGTCTCTGTCTCAAAGCGCCCCTGAAAACAATTCCAGTTATGAGTAACGTTTTCTAAGGAGATGATATTTGGACCAGTTCATTGAAGGGTTTTAATCATGTTTTTTTGTTTGTTTGTTTGTTTGTTTGTTTGTTTTGTTTCATTCTAATTAAGCTATATATTTTAACCAGAAGAAAAATCTTCATTTACTCTGACTAAAATGCTCAATTCCCATCCGGAAAGGCAAAGAGGATGGACATCAGAAGAAGAAAAAAACAGGAAACAAGTTAGGAACCTGCCACAGAGGGCCTCTGAAAGGCTCTGCCCTGCAGACTATCAATGCAGATGCTGAGACTTATGGCCAACTGTCAGGCTGAGTGCATAGAATCTTATGAAAGAAGTGGGAAATAGCAAGATCTGGAGAGGACAGGAACCCCACAAGGAGAGCAGGCCACAGAAGATGACAATGCAGCCACTCCTGATGAGATCTGATAGACTAGGATCAGATGGAAGGAGAGGAAGACCTCCCCTATCAGTGGACTTGGGGAGGGGCATGTGTGAAGAAGGGAGAGGGAAGGTGGGATTAGTAGGGGAGGCGGGAGGGGTTTATGAGGGAATACAAAGTGAAGAAAGTGTAATTAATAAAAGTTAAAATAAAAGAAAATGAAAAGCCAGAGACTGCTCCTGCTTCCTTTACTAAGAATCCCACTTGGAGACTGAGCCTAGGTCCTCTCCATGCATGCTCCTTGGTTGATGCATCAGTCTCTGCAGTACCCCAAGCCCAGATTTGTTGGCTTTTTTGGTCTCCTTGTGGCGCTCTTGTTCCCTCCTTCTATCCCCTTCTTCCATAAGACTCCTTGTGCTTTGCCCAAAGTTTGGCTGTGAGTCTCTGCATAAGCTTTGATCCCCTGCTAGGTGGAGTCTTTCAGAGGGTGTCTTGTCTGTGGTAGAATCCAGTCCTGTTCCCTCTCTTCCAGCTCTTCTGGTGACTATCCTGTTTGCCCTTCTGAATGAGAATTAAGCATTTTTCCCTGGTGGGGTGGACTTACCAGGCTACAGAGGAAGAGGATCCAAGCAGTACTGCTGAGACTTGATAGGCTAGGATCAGATGGTAGGAGAGGAGGACTTTCTCTTTTCAGTGGACTAGGGGAGGGGGAAAAGAAGGAGGGAGTGTGGGCCCAAGAGGAGATGGGCCCTGGAGGAGATGAAAGATGGGGCTATAATTGGGATACAAAATGAATACATTGTAAAATAATAATGATAATAATAAAATAAACATAATAATAATAAGATTTTTAAAAAGGAAATGAAAGGCTGTTAGAAGGCTTTAAAATCATGAAAAGATTGTATACATACATATCAATAAAAATATTTATTGTGGTAGTTATGTGTGATGTCTTTGTTTTAAGGCTTCATAGTCAGTTTTTATAGTACCATCATGTTGTTAGATTACATTATAGTTTCACATAGGAACTATCAAACTTCCTGTAGTAAAACATATGACTGTTTATACTTTCATTGTTTATGTAAACCGCCTCTGATTTTTAAAAATTCTAAAGGAATACATATACAACCACATTAATTCTCTAAAGAAATTGATAATTTGGAATGATTGGAATGACACAGGCAAATCAGTGTTTTAGAATTATGTCTCTATTTCTTAAGAGACTTGTAACTTTTCTTCTGCATTTATTGGTATCCTCATTAGCTTAATTTTAGGATGGGCACCTGAAAAACAAAGGTTTAAGTATTTGTACGTTTAGGTAGTTTTCTTTCAGAGTGTGCAGAAAGTGTTCCTGGTGAGTTATCTTGGGAACACTCAGCCAGGGAAGCAGGCAACTTCTGAGAGCTTTTCAAGTCCAAGAATTTATTCCACATGAAAAACTGCTTTTAGCGCCTTCTGTGGAACAGCAAACCATAGATGACTTAAAGCCCATTAGAGATGATCTGTTCAGAGCTACATCTACTTTCCTATGAGAAAGAAAAAAAAAAAACGTTCGATATGGTGCTTTTAATTTCTTTTTTGAGAATTTCATTGTATACATTGTATATTGATCGCATCCACTGTGCCCCTAAAGTTCCCCAGGCCCACCCTATCCTTCCTCTCAGTTTCATGCCCTTTTCGTCTGTCATTTCTATAGCTTGGAATTGAATCAGCACTGCCTGTGTGTGGATGAGTATGAAGTTATCCGCTGTAGCATGGGAACCCTACTGGTGGTCACACTCCCAAAGGAAAATGACTCTTCCCCTCCCAGCAGATAGCTACTCAGCTGGGACATGGGTATCTGGGAGTCTCTCCCTTATCCATCCCTGCATGAATTTTTCCTTTTTTTCTGTGGATCCTCAAGTGTGTTTTCTTTGTATTTTCTGCAAAGGCCTTCTTCCTTCAAAGCTTCTGCTTTCAAAACACACAAAGCGTGTGCTTAAAGTCTTGAGAGTCCTTGCAAAATGTCAATGCTTGCGAGGCTCACAGCCCCAGCAGGCTGTGTAAGCATATAGCAGTAACTGGACATAACACATGACTAACACAACAAGGCTCTCCGTGAGTGTTGAGGCTGAATGGAAAAGTCAAGATGACAACATATGACTAAGTTGTGACTAACTGGAAATGCAGGCTTGATATGCCCCTCCCCCTTGTTGGCCCCTTAAACCAGGTAAGATAGGACTAGCAACAAACAGCAGCATAAGGAAACAAATGTTCAGCTAAATTAAAGTGCAAAGGCGACATGAGATGGTCATGGGTTAGTTAGCACACAGCCTAAGGGATAACCATTCTGACTTTCTCTTCTACCTCCAGATCTGTCCGTTCTGTCCTCTGTCTTGTGCTCTCGTGGTCACTAGATCATTTTGTGTGTGTAGCAGTCATGCTTAGATACTAGAGTGTCCAAAAGAATAAGAGACTGTCTAACTCCACCCAAAGGCCCTAGAAGGCAGCACCCTCAGGTTCCTTTGGCCAGCGTTGCTTGGATACTCATTTCTGGGTCACTCGGTGGCAGGGTAATTTGATTTCCATCAGAGCTTGAACTCTGAAGCTTATCGCTAAGTCACTTAGTGAAGGGAAGAATTTCCCAATGGAAAACATGTACGGAGTATAAATGGGTTTGGGTTTGACAAGCAGCCTCTGCTGATGCTTCACTGTGCTCACAGTTATTGGTGGTATGGGAGAATGTGAACAAATTCAGTTGCCAGAGGAATGAGAATGCGCTTTGCACCTCAGCAGTTTCAGTATTCTCAGAGTACAATTGTCCACCCAACTTTGAGATTATACTGTCAGCCCAGGGAAGGCTGTGTCTGCTTTGTGTCCCAAGAAAATATCTTACTATTTGTCTCCTTTATGGCTTTCATTTAGCTAATAAAATGAATCATTTGGTAGCATGTAGATATTTCAATTTCTATGCTTTCCTGCTTTGAAGAATAGTTCATAAATGTTGAGCGATGATCCCAAGTCACCAGCAAAGTCTAGCAGCAGAGAGTGATTGGTTTCTGTGCACCATATGAGGCCATATTCCACCACAGTAATAAGGTACTTGAGACAACTAAGTTAAATGGAGGAAAAGTGTGTTTTGATTCTGTGCTTTAGAGGTTTCAGCTGATGACCAACTGGTTAGGTTGGATTGTGTCTATGAAGCAGCATCTCAAGATAGAAATCATGGGACAGAGGATGACAGTTACCTCATGGTACCAAGGACGCACAGTTGGAGAGGGAGAGGAGAGTGGAATTGTGATTCAAATATCTTCTTTCAGGGCATGTCCTCAGTGGCCTACCTTCTTTCCACTAGACCCTATCTCCTAAAGATTCCTCCATCTCCCAGTATTGCCACCAAGTGGAGAACAACTCATGGAGACAGACCTTCCGGGACATTTTAGAGCCAACTATAGTCCTTCAGGTGCTCTCTCTTCACTCTATGATAATTGGTTCAGTCGCTATGAATTCCATCAAATGATCTTCCTTTCAGTCTCCCCTCCTCCTTTCCTATTTTGGAGGCTGAATACAGTCCCTACTTTTTGACGTTAACTGCTACCTTTTGTCTTTGACACCTTTTCTGCTGATTCTGCAAATTTTGTCACCCTAGCCCTCCAGGATACAGAGGCTAGACATTTCAGCATGTCTTTGACGCTTAACACCCTGTGCCTTAAACTCCCTGCTGCTATGGATTGTGGCAGGAATTATCCCACCCCTCTCCTAGCTGCTGTTATTTTTCACTGAAGTCAGTCTAGATTCTCAAAGCTCAGTAGACTCTGTTCCCCAAATTCAGCTTTTCAACAATCTGCATTTGAAATAAGGTTTCTGTTTTGCTAATTTTTACTTTTATTAAATATCCCAAGAGGTAACCTTTTAGGAACCTATATTTGCTTTTCAGTACACTAAAATTACGTGGTGCCCGTGAAACCTGAAGAGGCTAAAATGGAAGTGACTAACTACCAAGTGTAGAGAGAGCATTAATTAAAGTGTCTCACAGCTAAATCTTCTCTATTAAGGAGATAAATTAGAACTGTTGGAATTTACGGAGGCCAATTTTGAGACAGCAAAATAAATCCTATTATTATTCATACCCTGAAAGTAGGTTGATACAATTGTAGGCAAATGTCAGTAAATTTTGTGAAACCAGTTATTTATATAAATGGCTATTAAGTGGAGGACAATTCAGTTCTTGCTGCTATTCGTTAAGGACATTGTTTGCTTTTCCTTTAATTTCCATTTAGTTCCAAACTTAAGCCCTTGTGCCAAGCACATGAAAGGGCCATACCTTAAGGACTGCTGCTGACTCTGTGTTCAATGCTCCAATGACAGACCTCTCATTTCACTGCCTTTTCTCCATTCAAAAAATCCAGAGTTTTGGCCCTAAGATTGTTTAGTAGATAAAAGCCCTTCTATCAAGCATGGCAGTCTGAGTTCAAATCCTGATACCCACTGGGTAGAAAGAGAGATCCAACTTCCAAGAGTCATCATCCCGTTTTCACAAAACATGCCACGGCACACCCCACCCCCACTACACCACTGTCACACATGCACAGGCATAAAACTTTTCTTCCACAAAATTTTATTGATTTTTTAAAAATTATTTTTATATGGACAAAGAATTATTAAATAAAAATGTAATAATGTTTTAATTTGAAAGGTGACCAATGTTCACAGATTGGGTAAATGTGCTCTTTCTAATTTCTTTTGTAAATATAAATATTTTAGAAATTAAAAATAAAAATCTAACCACCTGCTCTTTGTTCACCTCCCCCTTTGTTCACCTCCCCTTGGTGAGGTAACCACAGAGAGAAAGGATCCTGACAGTCCTGATAAGACCTGATAGGGTAGGGTGACCTCCCCTATCAGTGGACTAGGGGAAAGACATGGGTGGGGGGACAGGAGAGATGTGAAAGGGGGCTACAATTGTAATTATTAATAATAATAAAAGAAAACAAAACAAATCTAACCACCAGGGGCAATCAAGAAACATTCTTGTTTGTTTGTTTGTTCTTTGTTTTTGTAGACAAAGAACTCTTTTCTCTATGTAGCCTTAGCTATCCTGGAACTAGCTCTGTAGACCAGGCTGGCTCTGAGCTCACAGAGATCTGCCTGCCTTTGCCTCCTGAGCACACATTAAACATTCCTGACAGTGACAGAACTTGTGTTACAGAAATTGCTTTTCTTCCCATCGTTGATCACTGTGAGGAATTTCAGACAACCAAATAATCTACATTTTCCAGTAATCACTTTCCCAAACCTCCATCTAAGTACCATTAAGTAATTTAATGTCTTAAAGCATTGTTCAAAATCTCACTCATGCTTATATCTGCTTTGTCTACTGCTAATTTCAGCTTCTGACTCATGGAACAAATAAAAGCCAGTCTTAGCCATGAATGTGGCTAACCTGTTTTAACTCCACTTCTCTGCTGGAAATCTCCTGCACTGGGAGATTTCTCTGGTAATCTCTTGCCACAGCCACTCCATTCTGTATATGCTTTGATGTGCTGATATGTTCTTGTCATTCTTTCCTGAGCCTTTTCAGTCACACCCCTTCCAGTTACCCAGGCTCTGTGCTTTTAAATCCTTCTTGACCATTCCCCAGGAGGCTCCTAATCAAACAAAGGCTCATTCTTGTACCTTTAACCTCTTCATAGTCCCTCTTTTTCCCATTCTTCCCATTTCATCTATTACTGACTTGCATAAAGCCAACACGTTTGCAAGCTTTTCTTGCTCCCTGCATATTTGTCCTATCTGTGATCTTAAACAGCCAGGATTATGTTCCCCAGGAACATCCAACAGGTGCCACAGAGACTGCTGGTTGGGAATAACCTTCACATGTCTTTACTTCTCACTCACACTTCCTAGTCTGGCCAAAAGAGCCCTTCATAAGACTGGGACAGTCTTTCATCTTCTGAGGCTGTGACAAATGGATGCCCTGACACTGCTGCGGTTGATACATCTCTGCTCATTTTGTTCCCACAGCCTGGGCTGTTCTCGCCATCACGCTGAGCTGCTGAGCTCATCTTCCACAATGCTCAGTAGTGCCGCCGGCCGTCTCCTAACACACCAGTCAAAAGCAACCAAGCATGCTCTACACAGCTAAATTATACTTCTTACAGTGCCCACACTACTTCAATCACTTTGCTTCCCACAGAGTCCAGTGGGTCACTTTCATTTTCTCCATTAGATACACCTACCTTCCCTATTCCCTGCCCTAAGCACTTGGCAGAGCACCATGTCTATGATAGGAGCTCCAAGACATTTGCAGAGATGGAACTACCTGTGATCCAAACTAATGTTTTAAAGGCTAATGTTTTAAAGTGATCTTCACAGTATCTTTGAAATGTATAATGGAATGTAAAATATAATTCATCTCACAAAGGTCACAGTAGCCGGAGCAGAATTAATAATTATAAAAGCAACATACTGTTTTTTTTTTTTTTAAAAAAAAAAAAAACTAGCAATGGTAGCAGTAGGGCTTATCTTTCCTTGACAGCTTTTGAACTGAATACTGCATGAGTCAGTTTCCAGAAAGCCAACATACACAACATTCTTGTTTCAAAATTTATGATCCTTCACTGGCACTTCATTTTGTTGACAAAAGTCAAGCCTAAATTAATAGGTCCTTCTCTCCGTTTAATCTGATAATGACAAGTTTTCATAGTACTACTGAGTTTATCCAGTTTGTTTGGCTGTGGGAGTCTAGGTATTTCCTAAGTTGGCTGGCTACTTTATAGACTCTGCCCCTAGACCCGGAAGTAGCCCTAGATATGTTTGCCAGTTTGCCAGTGGCATTAGTGTTCTAAATGAAGTGTGTCTTCGATTCCTTGGGACATTTGGTATGTGGTCACAGCTGAGCTTTGTGCATATCCTAGTACCTTACACTCGTGAACATAATCCATAATGTGCCTAAAATGCTGCTCTCTACATCTCTCTGCTGTACTAACGATATTTAAAATTGTTAAGAGTCAATGACTCTCTTAGGTGTCACAAAGGCATTGTAAGGTATGCTTTTGTCTTGAGATCTCCTTTTAAAAGCAGCACACGAGTCACACTGACTCTCTGTGCCCACCGGCATAGCGAACATCACTGCATAGCACTGTGAGATGTCTGATGAAGCAAGTACCCCAGATTAAATCATGGCACTGTGTTTTCCCTGGAACCCTTAAAAATAGTATTAGTTCACACACAGTCCAAACTAATCTTTCTCTTAAATGTTTAAATGTAAGACAGGTCTGTGTGTATCTCTCAGGATGCTTCTATCGCTGCCTCTTCCAATTTTTTTTTCCCAAAAGCAGCTTAGAGTTCCTGACATTTACAACCAGTGAGATAATGAAGCCTCAATATGTCATATCCCAGAATTCCCACATAAAAATTATCAGCTGGATAAAATTTTCAGCTGGGCTTATTTTATTGGCTGAAGTGACTGAGGTTTTGACTAGATATTGTTAAGAACAGGTACCAGACCATTCTGAAAGTAGCTACCAGGCACAACAGGGAGAAACATTGTACATTTGGTAGTATGAACACTAGAGGAGATTTCACATTTAAAGTCGTGAAACAAGAGAGCTGTGGAGTGCCATGCTGTAAGCTGTTGAATTTGGTTGAAATATTTAATGCCTTATCAACTTATATTTGTGTAAAAAGCAATATTTTGGAGGCAATATCCTGGTTTTGCTGTTCTTAGAAAAACTGAAAGTTAACTGGGAGCATCTTAAAAGCTTTTAATGTTTGCAAACACATATAGAGAGTACCCAAGGTTCATAAAAGGCCTAATGATTTGACAAACAATGAAAATAGGATCTACATCATAATAAGTTTCAGCATAGAGAATTTAGTGCCCTGCTAAAAGACATAAGATTTCAGTTAAAATCCTGCCCCTGGGAGGACTAGCACTGTGTGGACTTCTTTCAGCACACCCATCTTCAGATGGTGATATTACAAACCCTTATGGTTTGGCCCAGAAACGTCAGTACTTATCCCTGCTTACACAATCCCACTCTGTCTCCTTTTATTTATTTCCTTATTTATTTTGCCAAAGTCTTCAAAAGAAGAAAGGGTCACTTTAAACTCCCATACTTATTTCAAACGAGGGGAGGTATATTCATGGTTTTTACATTTTGGGGAGTATTTAATGCAAGCATTAAAATGTTGACACTTTTATAAACTATCTGTACCAGAGAGAATAATGACTCGGAGAGAGATATGAGCTGAGTAAAGTCGTAAGGTACTGATGTTGGCTCACAGTCATGGCTAGGATGTTTTTTTTTTTCCCCCTTCACTGATTCAAGCATTTATCTAGTACTCATTGTAGTAAAGGGTGTTCCAAGTATAGAAAGGTGAAGAGCTTGTGAGTCCTACTCTCCAGGAGCTGGGAGGCAATGCCTCCAGCAAGCTTGCCAAAATGTGGGTCACAAGCTGTAACTGATGTGGAGGTCATCAAAAATCTGGTCACAATAAAAGTTATCCAAAGGCCTGGTAATCAAAAAGTGATTCATGATCAAATGTCCAGTGCATCTCGTTGCTTCAAGAGGCAGCAGATTGAGTTATCACCTGACTTCATTAAAGCCTTGGTTCTGAACACAAATTATGTCCACTTTACACTGTAATGCCATGGAGTACAAAGTACAAAGAGTAGAAAGTGATCTAAATGAAATGTAGTGATCTAAATGAAGTATGTCTTCGTTTCCTTGGGATATTTCATATGTGGTCATACTGAGCTTTGTGCATATCCTAGTACCTTATGCTCATGAACATAATCCATAACGTGCGCCTAAAATGCTGCTTTCTACATCTCTCTGCTGCACTTACGATATTTGAAATTGTCAAGAGGCCATGATTCTCCTGTCACATAGGCATTGTAGGGCATGTTTTTGTCTTGAAATCTCCTTTTAAAAGCAACAACACACGAGTCACTCTCTCTGTGCCACCAGCATAGTGAACATCACTGCAATAAAGAACACTGCACCTCAGCTTAATCCCAGACGAACTGTGTTACTAATTGCAGTGTATTCCTGTACATACAAAGTTTCCCGCTCTTATGGGCACACCGTAGCTAAGTATTATTAGTATTATGGTATTATTAGTCAGTGTGAATCTGATCCCACATCTATAGATCACGCTGTAGTGTTGTGATCTGTGTGGGTTGCTGGCACCAAGCCGTCTGTTGACTCATAACTTTTGATTAGGAACTCTTGTCTTGTGCCGGGTCAATACCCTGCAGGTAGACCTGAGAGGGTGGTGGTCAGTCCAGCTGGGCCCCCTCCTTGGCTGTGCAGGATGGTGAGTGTTGACAGCCTAAACCTCCTCAGATGCCCCAGGGAATAAAACACCGAGCCTGGAGATCCGTCGAAGCAGGAACTTGGTTAATTGAATTAAGTAGCCCCTTTTATAGGTTTGAGTCAAGGGGCAGAATTAAGGAAGTGAGGTAAGATGACATAGAGGGCGAGGTTAAGTGGTACAAGGATAGGTGGGCCAGTCACAAAACTCCATGTCACAGTTACCAGGCAGGGTTAATTTTAAGGCGGATATGCTGAGTCACTAAGGCGGATACGCTGAATGAATCATTTTTGCCCGGAAGTGGCGCCTGCCTTTTAAATTGGAAGCTAAAGACAAGTCTCCTGACTCGAGCCAGGCTCAGGTAGATGCAGCAGGCCGTATCAGGCTCAACATTTCCCCCTTATACAGCACCTGGCCTGAGAAACACCAGGAGAAGCAAAGAGGACTGCTTGTTCGCTTGTTGGAGGAACAGGAAGCAAAGATGTCTGAGCGGAAAGTTTTAAACAAATACTACCCACCTGACTATGACCCATCAAAGATCCCGAAACTCAAGCTACCCAAGGACCGGCAGTATGTGGTGCGGCTGATGGCCCCCTTCAACATGAGGTGTAAGACATGTGGCGAATACATCTACAGGGGGAAAAAGTTCAACGCGCAAGGAAACTGTCCAGAACGAGACATACCTGGGCCTGCCCATCTTCCGCTTCTACATCAAGTGCACGCGCTGCTTGGCCGAGATCACCTTCAAGACAGATCCAGAGAACACTGACTACACCATGGAGCATGGCGCCACACGCAACTTCCAGGCCGAGAAGCTTCTGGAGGAGGAGGAGAGGCGGGTGCAGAAGGAGCGTGAGGATGAGGAGCTGAACAACCCCATGAAGGTGCTAGAAAACCGCACCAAGGACACAAAGCTGGAGATGGAGGTGCTGGAAAACCTGCAGGAGCTGAAGGACCTGAACCAGCGGCAGGCCCATGTGGACTTCGAGGCCATGCAGTTGCAGCACCTCCTGTCACAGGAGCAGCAGAGACAGCAGCAGCAGCAGGAGAATGAGCGTGAGACGGCGGCCTTGCTGGAGGAGGCTCGCCACTGTAGGCTTTTAGAGGATTCTGAATCGGAGGACGAGGCGCCACCTTCCCGACCCTTGGCAGCCGCCAAGACTCAACCCCAAGGCCATCCTCGACAAGGTTCCAAAGGCCAAAAGGAAGGCAGAGGGCCTAGGCAGCAGGGCACAGCTGGCTGCCATGGTTGTGCCAAAGAAGGTGAAGATGGAAGCCAATGGGGACTCAGAGCAAGTCCAGGTGCCCACCGTGAGTGCCCTGGAGAGCAGGAAGGCAGCAGCCCCTACACCATGGTCACCTGGTGCCTCCTCCCTGAGCCAGCTGGGTGCATATGTGGACAACGAGGACAGTGACAGCTGAGCCCCAGGTTCGATTTCCTGAAGGGGAGGCTAGTATGCTTCTTGCCAGCTCTGGTGACACGGGCTGGTAGGATTTGCTGAAGGAGGCAGAGGCAGGAGGATTTAAATGCATGGCTATTTGTACTTTATGTATAGAAGACAATGGTTTTGAACTTATAAAGCACAGCCTTCATTAATTGTATGAACTTTTCTGCAACTTCTTGTGAATATCTTGGGTTTGTTCAGTAAGAAATTCTGTATATTATTGAATAAAATAATCATGTGATTACTAAGAGTAATGAACTTAATGTGGATATTTGCGGGATTATTTATCTACAGATAAAGCAACAAGATAGCTCTATATTCGGTTAAAATACGAGTTTATTTTCCCAAGTGTCCAGAATAATTAAAATTATCAGAACCAGAAATATATTACGTGGTACCACTTTTTGTTTTTCTTTTTTTTTTAATCCCATTTGGAAGAAGATTCAGCCACTGGAGAGAGTGAATTGTGCCTAGATATTTCCATTGCAGGCTGTATTATAAAGGTCTAACCGTGCTTCTTTCAAATATGATGAGAAGAAGTTTGACACTGCCTTTTCATATGTATGTTTTGTCTAGTTAATATATGTATTTTATAGAAAACATATATAATATATATTATACATAGGATATATAATTAAATGATGTATAAATTAAAACATTTTATCTGTATTCCTAATTATGTCCCTGTACACCTGGGCCTCAAAAGTTCCTGTCTTTAGCTTCTCATTTAAGAGGGGCCACTTCTGGGCAAAAGTGACTCAGCATATCCGCCTTAAAATTAACCCTGCCTGGTAACTGTGACATGGAGTTTTGTGGCTGGCCCACCTCTCCTTATACCACTTAACCTCTCCTTCTAAGTCATCTTACCTCACTTCCTTAATTCTGCCCCTTGACTCAAACCTATAAAAGGGGCTGCTTAATTAAATAAACCAAGTTCCTGCTTTGACAGATCTCCCTGCTCCATGACTTATTCCATGAGGGAGAGGTTTGGGCCATTAACACTTGCCATCCTGCTCAGCCATGAAAGGAGTCCAGCTGGATTGGACACTCTCCTCTCAGCTTCACCTGGTGGTTACCGACCCAGCAGACTGGTGTCCAAAGTGGGGCTCAGCTGTCACTGGCCTCACTGTCCCCATATGCACCCAGCTGGCTAAAGACAGGTCTCTAAACTCAAGCCAGGCTCAGGTAGATGCAGCAGGCCTTATCAGGCCCAACAGTCTTGTTTCAAAAATTTTTCTAACATTTTAAATATATTCATCTTAGAACTTTGTGTATCTGTGTGGGGACCAGAGCTTGATGTCATATGCTTCCTTTGTAATCTCAATTTTATTCTCTGAAACAAGACCTCTCACAGAACCTAGAGCTCACCGATTAGGCTAAACCAGATAGCCAGTGAGTGCAAAGGTCTCCTTACATCCCTGGGATTAGAGGAGTGCAGCACCATGGCAGGCTTCCTGTGTGGGGACAGTGGATCCAAACTCCTTAGGCTTGTGTAGCAGAGACCTTACCGACTGAGCCATTTCCCCCCAGCCTTTCCTTTGTCGCATGTAAATTGCAAATTTATGGAACAATGTGGCTGTATATGTTCTTGTAGAATACGAAACTATAATGAAATCTGCAATATTCGCAAGCATTTAAACGTGTCCTCAATGTTAAAATTGGAAGAGCTATTGCTTTCAAGTGTTTATCTGTGGAAAACTTTGCAAAGCCTATCAATAATTATGTTAGTAAAGCTGTTCTGTTCTTATGCTGTGGGAAGTACAGTCAATAAAAAATGGATTAAAGATAATTTCACTGTAAAATGGTAAATATTAATATTCCATATTGGGAGATTTTTTTTTTTTTTACTGGCCACAGGTTCGGTTGTCGATGAAAATATTCATTCTTAGAACAAGGGCTTTAATGTCTTAAGGTGTTATTCAAAAACAACATCAATACTCTTGAAGTGCACTTGAAAGAGAGGAACTCCCAAATTCCTCAGCCAAAAGGAAGATGGTTGTGTAAGGCAATTTAAAGATACTATGTTGGTGATGCATCCTTACCCCTGAAACATTCTTCCATTTCCTTGGTCACCTTCCCATGATCTCATTTTTTTAAATTCCTGCCACTAAGAAATATGTTGGGTTTATAAGGTCTCTTTAACAAATAAATGGTCCTTGCAAAAAATACACCATTGTATCCACCTTGATATTGAGAATATTTAATCCTATAGAGTATAGTAATGGCATTTCATCCTTAGTAATAGGAAGAAATAAGGGAGTTGTTTTTGTTTGGTTGGTTGGCTGATTTTTCTACACTGAGGGGACCTGAGATGTGAGGTCTGAGGAGACAGCTGCAACTAAACAAGAGCACTACAAAGTTAAGTGGGAGGACATGGCAGCCTGGGCAAGAGGGAGAGAAAGTTGTGATTTGACTCAGTGAGAGAATGATGAAGCATGCAGAGGAGGACAGCGGACTCTATCCCTGAAAACTTGGGCTTCATCTTTGCCAGGCATTGTTTGTGATATGTGTGAGACAGACTGAAAGCAAGCTTGCTGAGCGTCAAGTCAGTGCTATGGTTGCTTATTGTGTCATAGAAATACACTGAGATGCACTGTGGAAACGGTAAAGGAGTTGCTTTTCAAAATGAGGGGAATTTCAGCGAATTGTTTATTGCAGTGAGCATTTAGTACTTTGATAGGTATAGGCTACCCCTCCTATCTGGAGAGAGATGTAAATATAAAGGAGAAATATCTGGCAGTCATCTTTTGGTTGTTTCATGTCTTTGGCTTGGGGAGGTGTTAATTTCTACGTCAAAATGATGCCAAATTGAAAAAAAAA
The DNA here is from genome assembly GCF_907164565.1 of Psammomys obesus. Classification (NCBI taxonomy): domain Eukaryota; kingdom Metazoa; phylum Chordata; class Mammalia; order Rodentia; family Muridae; genus Psammomys; species Psammomys obesus. The sequence continues at coordinate 14,775,991 of NW_026592510.1, read as the reverse complement.
ATTAAGACTCATCAGAAACACCTATATTTATAATTTGGAATTTGTCTTCCACACTCTCTAGTAAACACAAATATAAAATGTGCACTCCTTACTCTTAGCCACATGTTTCTACCCTAAAGAAAAAAAAAACTGGTTTCTGAAAGAAAATACCTGTAAGACAGAAGACTATTATACTAGTCAGAAGTATTTTTTAAGAGATATGATCTGGGAAATTGCTTGGGTCATACTGAGCCTACCCAAAACCTACTTTCATACTATCCTCTCTTCATTTCAGAAAAAGGAAAGAACCTTTCATCCAAGAGCAGAAGAAGCATATCACAGGCCAGTGATAGGTGGGAAAGTCCCAGAACCACAGATGAAACAGGCCCATTTCTTATTCAGCTCACTTCAGCATTTACCTACCCTGATATCATCAGTTGTCATTCTTTAGAAGAAGTAAAAATAATTTTCCCAGGTTGGACAATATACCTAACTGCATCTAAATCTACACATGTGTATCCCCTACACTTAAATATATATCACCCTGATCTGACTTGGAGTACGAGAATGTGATTCATCCCCAGGAGAATCTCCAAAGATCAAGAAAGCAATCTAGGACATAGGAATCAGAAGTCAACATTCTTTAATATCTTATTAAGTGAATATGGCTATTACAAAATGTTATTTATATACCAATTTTTATTTTCTTCTGTAAATCTAAGGTAGAAAGGAGTGAAGAAGAGAGGTACATGATATGTTCTTGTGGTTGGAAGAAACAGAACAAACTGAACCATCTCACCTCAGTTTATGAAAAAGGAAGCTGATACCTAGAACATTTAGTTGTTTTACCACAGTCTACTCATGGAGACGATTGTGTGTATCCAACTCCAAAAATCAGGTGGTCCAACTCTCAGCCGGGAGGCATTTCCAAACACAAAGTAATCAATACACTGAGATTAGGGGAAGATAATCTGTGTGTCATTAGAAGCATTTTTGGAAGTTATATCTGTTGACTTACTATACTGTACACCATAGAAAGTTGCTGGGATATTTATTCTTTATAGTCACTACTAGAATCTCTTTTATGTCGCAGACAGACAATATGCTTTTCTGGCAAAATGAGGATACATTTTCAACACATAAGGAAGTCCTGAAGCTTGTAGTAAACTCAATCCTGGTTATGTACTGTCTTATAAGGATTATATTTTACCCTCATGGGGGAAAACCCAGTGTGCCTCAACAGAGTCCTCTGCAACTCTGGAAACCTGAATTTTTCAGGTTTAGAACTTCTGGGGAGCTTATCCATTCTCCCGCCTTTTGTGTGTTTCACCATTAAACATTGCAGATGAAATATCTGAATCTCAGCATCCCGTATCTAAGGAAAACAAACACTTACCAGTAATTTCCAATGTAATTAAAGTAATTTACTGAAATTAGATCATCAGAGCAACAAACTCATCCTATTAGTGATCAGAATCTCTGGAAATATAAACCATGAAGTGTAGACTCCATGCTTGCTCCCATTTCTCTGTCCCATCTGTCAGTCAGGCTGTACAAGCTAACCTGATTGGTAATCATTTGCTCATTTATTCAAAATACATACATAGGTTATGTACGTATATACATTGTGGCACTATGGTATATACTGCAAATAACAAATAATGGATCTCATAATGTAATTTAAGACTCAAATCATACCTTAGACTCCTCAGTGAAAAACAACAGTTAAGGATCAAAGAATGACTGGGTAGAGGAGGAGGAAGTTTGTAATAGCATGGTGAATAGAAGATCTTTGATGAAAGGTGATTGGAAGAGAGTTCAGAGTCAGAGAATGAGCCAGTCTTGCAGTAGTACATCAAATTATCTACGAAGAGAAGGGCCAAGTCATAAGTCTTGCTTGAGGGCAAGCCTGCAACATGAAGGAGCAAGAAGCGGGCTCAGGTGGGAATGGGGTGGGGCAGGCAGCATGGTGTGGAATTAGACTGGACTTCACACACGGGTCAGAATCACATACAGAAAACCACAGTTGTGCTAAGGAGGTTGAAGTATTTGCCAGAACTTTCTCTGAAACCTCCACCATCTATATAGATAGCTTTGAAGTGGTTGTTTGTTTACTATTAGGGTTTGCATGCTTTATTTTTATTTAGTTTGACTTATTTCTTTTGTTACCTTGATTTTTGAGGCAAGGTTTCCTGTACCTCAGGCTGGCTTCAAACTCCTTATGTAGCTGGGGCTAGCCTTGGACCAATCCTCCTGCTTCCACTTTCCAAATGCTGAGATTACAGCTGTGCACTATTAGGCCCAATTCAGGTTAGTATTTGTGTGTGTGTGTGGGGGGGGGGGGAGATATTTAATACAAGTAGAAGTCTGAAGATTTGGCTTTACAAGTCCCAGGATGAGAAGATATCTACTGTGAGGAAAATAGGCTGATATGCACTGAAGCGCGTATCTTTCAAAATCACACGCTGAATACCTGCTTTTAGTGTCTCAGAGCATAGCTGTATAGGAGATGAGATCCTCAAAGAAAAAGAAAGCTAAGATGACATTGAGGGAAGCCCCAATCCAATGCATCAGGTTTTCTCACAGCGAGGAGGTTAAGACCCAGACAGGAAAAGAAGAAATACCTGATGAAGGCAGGAAGGGAAAAAAACCCTGTCAGCCAAGGAGAGGCTTCAGAAGAAACTAATGCTGCCAGCATTAGTTGCTCTTGAACCTGTGGCTTTCAGAACCATGGACTATGTAGGGTGGGGGTAGGAGTGGAGGTTCTGTTGTCTAAGCCCTACCCCCCCTCCCCGACTTTGGTGTTTTGTCCTGGCAGCCAGGGCAGAATATACCTGAGTACTTAGAATCTTCCAGTGTGGTGAACAGCACCAACGTGAGAGCATCTTGTTCCTGCCTCTGGTTGTCCCAGCCCTTATGCGGTTCCCTCACAGGCGCTGAATTGTATTCCTCTCTGTAACTGAATGAAAATGAGGCGACTGCCAAGGCTGAGTCACATAAGACGCTGTGGCATTGCCTTGTTTTGTCATGGCTCAAAGCCTCCGAGGAAAGCCAGCTGCCTCATTGTAAGGACGCTGCAGCCTCCTGGAGAGGTTGGAATGTTATAAAGAACTCAGACCTTGCCAGCTGGGCATGCTAGGGAGTGACCTCTAAAGGCTCTGCAGGACCCTGGCTGCAGCCTCAGCACACATCTTGAGCGAGACCCCGCCCAGTCACGCCGCACAGCGTTTCTGACCTATAGGAATTGTTGGACAATAAGTACGTATTGTTGCCATAAGCCACTCAGTCTGGGGGGCAGTTGGTTTCGTAGCAACCGATTAGTGATATAAAAATTAAAGAGAAAAAGGACGGCAGCAATGTAGCTACCTTCCTTCTGGTGAATCTGAAAGTGGGTCAGCGGGATTTCATTCAGACCGAATTAAAGGGAAAAACTTGAGCTCCGCTGCAGAGAAATCTGGAGCCTGAGGTGACATTTTAAAGGCCCAGCTGCATTTTTGTCTAGAGGGTCTTTGAAAATTTGGCTTTTTCCAAACTCTGTAAGAATTTCTGATGGTAATAACAACACCTACAATTCATTTAACCGTGATTTAAAGCACATTTTTTTTTTTTTTTACATCAACTTCTATGGTCAATTTAATTTGGAAGACGGCAGTTCTCTACAGTTTCCTAGACTTTGTATAACTTTCTAAAATGATCAAAGCTCCCCAAGGAAGGATGTATGCAATGGTGGCTTTTGTTTTTGATGTAGATGATGCCTTTGAAAATTAGAACATGAGTCCTTCTCATCCTAGTATGCCTTTTAATTTTGCATAAACTACCTGTATCAAGAACTGAACAGCTGACAGTATCTACATATAATTAATACCACTGTTTACTAGGAGATGAATGTTTGATACTGAAACTTTAATTGTCAAATTGTTCCTAGAGAAAAAGGGGGGGGGTGCTTTTGGCCAGGAGTGAGGTCACTGTTCCTTTTGAAGAGTGAAGGTCAGTCTTTGGCATAACATGGCCATTCTTCTGAATCTTATTGGATGCGCACAAGAGATGGAGACAGCTGGTTGATAGGTGAAAAGTAACAGTCAGGGTAAGAGGCCCGGTGTTCTGCTTCACAGAATGTGAGGACAGGTGGCAATACAACATTTCAAAAAGCTGAATAAAGGGTTTTTTTTTTTAAGTTTTACCATAAAATTATAAATGTTTAAGGCAACAGGTTTAACCTGATTTAGATATGTGACATATATGTGCACATCAAAATAATACACAATATACTATCTGTATATATTTTATGTGTCAGTTGAAAATAAATTTTCCACATATCACAAGTAGATTTATTTTCTTTTTTATTAATTTATTTTTTTATTAATTACAGTTTATTCACTTTGTATCCCAGCCCCCTCCCTTGTCCCCTCCAAACCCCACCCTCCCTCTCTCTTCTCCTCCCATACCCTTCCCTAAGTCCACTGGTAGGGGAGGTCCTCCTCCTCTTCCCTCTGACCTTAGCTTATCAGGTGTCATCAGAACTGGTTGCATTTGTCTTCTTCTGTTGCCTGGTAAGGCTGCTCCCCGCTCAGGGAGAAGTGATCAAAGAGCTAGCTACTGAGTTCGTGTCAGAGTCAGTCCCTGCCCTCCTTACTTGGAAACCCACATGAGGACTAAGCTGTATATTGGCTACATATGTATATAAGTCTTAGTCCAGTCCATGCATGATCCTTGGTTGGTGCTTCAGTCTCTTGTGCCTCTCTGGGCCCAGATTAGTTGACTCTGATGGTCTTTTTGTGAAAATAAAATTTTTAAAGGATATAAGATTTACTTTATTTGAAAAGGGCATTATCTCTTATCTTATGCTATTTAGATAAGGACAATACACATTATTGCCTGTGAAGCAGGAGTGTAAAATGAAGACTGTATAAAGTATTTTCCTAGATACATGTGACATTTTATATTTATTTGTAGAGTCTGGGGCTTGGAGTATGTCATTTTTGGGTAAAGGAGGCAGGGAGGAAAGACAATAAATATGAGCCTGCTCATGGAAGGAAAACCATGTATGTGGTAGCCCAGCTGATAAATGTGACAGAGTTAGCTCATCACAGCATAGGCATACGAAGTAGATTTTTTTTTATCTTTTTTATTTTTATTTTTTTAATTTTTATTAATTACAGTTTATTCACTTTGAATCCCCTCTCTTCCTCCCTTCCTCTTCCCCTCCCAATTCTACCCTCCCTCCCTCTTCCTTACCCATACCCTTTCCCCAGTCCACTGATAAGGGAGGTCCTCTTCCCTTCCCTCTGATCCTAGTCTATCAGATCTCATCAGGACTGGCTGTATTTTCTTCCTCTGTGGCCTGGTAAGGCTGCTCCCCCATCGGGGAATGTGATCAAAGAGCAGACCAATCAGTTCATGTTAGAGACAGTCCCTGTCCCCATTATTATGGAGGCCACTTGGATACTGAACTGCCATAAGACTTCCTCTGTGTGGGGATTCCAGGCCATCTCCGTCAGTGGTCTTTGGCTGGAGTATCAGTTTCCAAAAAGAACCCTGTGCCCACACTTTTAGGATCTGTCACTATCCTTGTGGAGTTCCTGTCCTCTCCAGATCTTACTATCTCCCACTTCTTTCATAAGATTCCCTGTACTCTGCCCAAAGTTTGGCTATGAGTCTCAACATCTGCCTTGATACCCTGCAGGGTAGAACCTTTCAGAAGCCCTCTGTGGTAGGCTCCTGTCCTGTTACCTGCTTTCTCCCTCCTCCGATGTCCATCCTCTTAGCCTTTCTGAATGGGGATTAAGCTTTCTCAGACAATTCGGAATAGTGCTTCCTCAAGATCCAGCAATACCACTGCTAGCCATATATCCAAAAGGTGCTCAAATATACAACAAGGACATCTGCTCAGCCATGTTTGTAGCAACTTTATTTGTAATAGCCAGAAGTTGGAAACAGCCCAGATGCCCCTCAGTTGAGGAATGGATACAGAAATTGTGGTGCATCTATACAATAGAATATTACTCAGCGATAAAAAACAAGGAAATCATGAAATTTGCAGATAAATGGTGGAACTAGAAAAGATCATCCTGAGTGAGGTATCCTAGAAGCAGAAAGACACACAGGGTATATACTCACTCATAAGTGGATACCAGACACACGAAATAGGATAAACATACTAAAATATGTACACCTAAGGAAGTTAATCAGGAAGGAGGACTCTGGCTAAGATGAAGCAGATATTTAAAGTTAAATGTAGAACAGGAAGGAAGAAGGGAAGATGATGGAGGAAGCATACTTCACACTGGATCAGACTTCTAAGTTCCTTATCCATCAAGGCGTGGATGGAGTAAAGAAAATACATGCAGGTTCTTGCAGTAAACACATTGGGGAAAGATAATCCTACTAGTTTCAGTTTGACTTCTGGTTCAATTGCGTACTACTCAGTATAATGACCTTGGCAGGTTGTTAAGATGTCCCAACATTTTACAACTACAAATGGTTCTGCTGCTTGTCTATTGCTTGACTGGAACTTGGATCCCTCCAGATTCCATATCCTCTACCTTGGATTCTACACACTTGTCTTAGTATCCACTTGAACTCTGCCTTCTGAGTGAGCAGGCATCTTTGACAGATCCAAGAGAAGCTTGTGCCTTTGGAGTCCTTTGTATTCATATCTGAAAAGACATAATGTGAATACAAAATGTAAACAGCTTGATTTTTAAGTCTGTCTGGTATATTTGGGGGTAGATGTGTGTCATTATGATGCATACATTTTAAATTTACTATTATTACTGTAACAAATGGTTACCAACTAAGAGGCACAATAGAGCACAAAGTGTTTTTCTACATTCCTGGGTCAAATCTCCTAAAGTGGATCAAGAGAGCTACATTTATATGACTGCTCTAGGGGACAATCTGTACTGTCATTTTCTAGAATAAAGAGGCCACCTGTGTTTTTTGGTTCCTCACCAGAAATATAGCATCTCATTGTTTCTTTCTGTGTCTTTTACCCTGTGCTTCTCCTATTAAATTTCCTTTTTCTGACCCCAACCCTCCTCTTTCCCTCTCATAAGGACTCTCAGGATTACATTAGGTCACCCAGATAATCCCAGATAATCTCCCCATCTCAAGAGCCTTAACTGAATCACATCTACAAAGTATCTTTCACTCTGTGGGATAACATACAGGCTCTGGGCACAGAGTGTGGACCCTCATGAGTGGGAAGCTGGGGTAACATACAGGATCTGGGCACAGAGTGTGTACACCTTGAGGGTGGGGAGCTGTCGTTCAGTATTTCACAATGTGTGCATAAATACATATTATATGAAAGCCCTATTCTCTCTATCACTGAGGGAGATGTTAGCTGGCTCACACCAGTAAAGCTGTGGCTCTAAAGCCTAGTAAAATTTTGGAATACTATTTTCTTTCTTTGTTGTCCCAAATATTTCTTCCCTGTGATGTGAGCAATTGAAGTTTGCCTTTAATATATGGGGAAGAGCAACCAACGGGCTATAGTAGGAATGTGTGCTTTGAGACCTGGGGCTTAGGAAACATTGAACAGCGGTCTGGGAAGCCTTAGATAGTCTTTAGTTCATACCCAAATTAGAACCACAGTGCTCTTAGAAAGTGTACAGATCAGGGTCCTAATGATATAAATTCATGACAGTCTGAACAATGTTGTGAGTGCAGAAATGGTTGTGATGGAGAGCTGGGTCAAAAGACTTTGCATATTTGCTTATTAAAGTTGTCTGTCTCTTTTATTATGAGTATGTGTGGATAACTTGGGGTCAGAAGCACTGAGAGCTCATATCTCTGCTTCCCTTCATCCAACACAAACTACCAAGAGCATGAAGGGTCACATGTTCAGTTGACAGATGATACATGATGTTTGTCATTGGGACCTCATTCCTTTCACTTCCAGACCCCAGTCTTTAATAAATATCAAGCAGCCTACAGAGACTGAAATGTTTTTAGCCACCAAAAAAAAGAGGTCTATTACTATCTCTTTAATGAATTATTCATTCAGTCATTCATTATCCTTTTATTGACAGTGTACTGCTAAATTTCAGCTTCTAGTAACGTATCTTCTTCTTATTCTACAGGCTGTGACTCCCTGGTGGGAACCTTGATCAGCTAAGATGAATTAAACATAAATCTAGCCTTTCAGGAACTAATGGTTGTTAAAAGTATATATTACCCAAAATCTAAGTGGTGGGAAGCCCAACATTTAATTTATAAAACTTTAAGCACATTAGTATACATACTTTGATATAACTCTGGGAAGATTCATCTTTTAGGCTACTATTTTGTTTCATCCATCTTCCTCGGTCATACTGTAGTCCTTTTGCTTTGGATACAGTTCGTTATTCCCCAATTTTTCTCATGCAGCCTCTAAACTTACTAAGCCCCTCATGAGTTCCCCAGAAGTCATCTGCTTATATTTAGAGCATTGATCCACCCAAGACCTGGTGCTATTGTCATTTTTCCCTTTGTCATGCCACGGATAAGCTCCAGGCTACCTCCCAGCTGCAGACACATGTGGAAGTTGAGCTTCATGGCTTTGGTGGATTCAGACTCACAAAGGCAAAATACATCCTCAACCCCCATAACCAGCACTGAAAATAAGGACCTAAAGGCAATAATTTTCATATGTTTACATACATTGGATTAAATAAAACATTAAATCAAATCTAGAATGAAAATTATGTATGTACTAGTTTGCTTTCTGCTGTTGTGAAGAATCACTGTGACTAAAAAGTGCTTCCTCACAACAATAGAAAGCAAACTAGTAGAAAAATGGGTTTATTTGACTTAACACATTCATATCATAGTCCACCACTGAAGGAAACCAAAGCAAGAACTCAAGCAGGAACCTGAAGGCAGGAACTGAGACGGAAACCAGGAAGGACTGCTGCTTATTGGGTTGTTCTCTATGCCTTGATCAGCTCCTTTCTTATGCCACCTAGAACCATGCTCCCCATGGTGGCATCATCAACACTGGGCTGCCACTCCACATCAATCATTTATCAAGAAAATATGCCACAGATTGCCTATGGGCCAATATGATGGAGGCCTTTTCTCAGCTGAAATTCCCTTTTCCCAGATAACCTTGACTTTTGGCAATTTGACAAGCTAACCAACACAACATATATATTTTTTGTTTGTGAAGAGTGGGAGGCGGGGGTCAGGATGACATGAGCAGGGGCGGGGAAGAGAAGAGTGAATGTGATAAAAGTACAGGACATACGAGTGTGTAAATGTCATAATTAAACTTATAGTTCCTACAACACATAATTCCAATAAATAATAAAACACAATTATGATTTTTAAAACATACTATTAGAAAATTTCTGGTTGGGTAAATTTATGTAACATATTTTATATAGCATTAAAATTTTAAATCACACTAAACCATTATTTTGCATAGCCCTGCTGCAATGCATCAACTTTTCCAGTAAGTGGCTAGATAATAAATTTCTTTTGGCTGTGTCATTGATGAACTATAGTGGAAGGATGTAGCTCTGAGAGCAGTCCAAAATATATAGGATGTGAAGATTCAGGTCAAAGTCATAGCTTATGGACCCTGGATGTGGAACCTACAGCAGTCAGAGATAAAATTTCAGCCATTCTCTGACGTCTGCCTGTCTCTACTGGAGTCACTGTAACCCACAAGCACCAGAAGGCATCTACTGGGCATTCCAAGAATGTTCTTTTTATCTATTTTTTAAAATTAAATTATATTAATATTAGTTGACATGAAAACACTTGATTTCATCATGTTTTCATATACATGTCATATGCAAAAATTATATTTTGCTCATTTTTACATCTTTCACTAACCTCTGCTGTCCTTTCTCCCATTAACAATCCTTGTCATTCTCCCAGCCCCCCTGCTTTCATGTTACTCATGTGTATGTACACGTATGTGCAACTGTATATGTATATTTAACTCCAAACCTCCGTGCATGAGAAAACATTTAATATTTTATCTTCTTAAACCCCATCATCCTATTTTTAATGTCTCCTCTTCCCTTCTGTCTCTTTCTATATGGATGTTCTTCCTGGCTTGTCTTCTTATCTTATAACTGTCTTGGAATACAGGCGTACACAAATGACAACCCCCTGAGAAAGTAATGAAAATGAGGAATTATTCTAGCTGATACAAGGTTAGAACAAAGAAGTGCTGTATGAAGAAATCACAGGAATTCCAGGGCTTTGTGTGATAATTCAGAAAATGAACTGAAGACAAAACAAAGCAAGGTTGTGGTAGAACACTGAAGGGCATGGATGAGGGAAGGGCAAGGAAGTAAGTTTGCTATCATTTCTTGGAGGGTGGGATATCTCTTATGTGTAAACCTTGCCTCAGGCATGCATACTTCTTATGTATTCTTTAGAATAAGCAAAGTATCACTAAATCTATTTTACAATGATATAATGAGTTAGAAGTGTTTGATCAAGTCGACAGTGGAAGCCTTGTACATGAGGGACAGTAGAGAAAAAGGACACAAACATTATAGTAAAATTAATCCTAGAGAAATGTAACTTTGAGTACGTGCAGAGCTTTGAAGCCATTTAGCAGGTCACTTTGGTTTTTGGTTGAGGGTTCCTCAAAGGTTTGACCTTTGATTTGCTCTGTAAGTGCTATGTGTTCTTCATAGCCTCTGTGGCTTTCCTTTAATCTCTGTGGGGCAATGTGATCATGCCAAAGGTTCTAGATCCTACTGGTCCCTAGCATAAAGACTTAATGCTAAATTGGTATGTAAGCTTGTTTCTGTTACTCTTAGAAGATGTTTGAGTACTTTTGTAGAAAAATCTCTTGGTTGAACAAATGCCCTTGTTATATAGTTGAGCATATTTTGGATATATGCTTAGGAGTGGTATAGCTGCGTATTGAGGTAACACTATTCCCAGTTTTCTGAGAAAGCGCCAGATTGATTTCCAAAGTGGTTGCACAAGTTTACATTTCTACCAGCAATGGAAAAGGATTCCCCTTTCTCCACATTCTCTCCAGCATATGTTGTCACTTGAGTTTTTGATCTTAGCCATTCTGATGAAAGTAAGGTGAAATCTCAAGGTTGTTTGGATTTGTATTTCTCTCATGACAAAGGATGTTGAACATTTCTTTAAGTGTTTCTCTGCCATTCAATAGTCCTCTATTGAGATTTCTCTGTAGAGCTCTGTATCCCATTTTTTTTTTAAAATTGGATTATTTGGTTTGTTGGTGTTTAACTTTTTAAATTCTTCATATATTCTGGATATTAGCCCTCTGTCAGATATAGGGTTGGTGAAGACCCCTTCACAATTTGTAGGCTGACATTTTGTTCTGACAACAATGTCCTTTGCTTTACAGAAGGTTTTCAGTTTCATGAGGTGCCATTTATTGACTGTTGATCTTAGAGCCTGTGCTGTTGGTGTTCTGTTCATGAAGTTGTCTCCTGTGCCAGTGAGTTCTAGGCTCTTCCCCACTTTTTCTTCTAACAGGTTTAGTGTGTCTCATTTTATATTGAGATCTTTGATCCACTTAGACTTTAGTTTTGTGCAGGGTGATACATATGAATCGATTTACATTTTTCTGCATGTAGACATCCAATTATACCAGCACCATTTGTTCAATATGCTATCTTTTTTCCATTGTATTGTTTAGCAGTTCTATTTGTAATAGCCAGAAGCTGGAAACAATCTAGATGTCCTTCAATGGAGGAATGGATACAGAAATTGTAGTATACAATGGAATACTACACAGCTATTAAAAACAAGGCAATCATGAAATTTGCAGGGAAGTGGTGGGAACTGGAAAATATAATCTAGAGTGAGGTAACCCAGAAGCAGAAAGACACACATGGTATATACTCATTCATAAATGGATATTAGCCATATATTATAGAATAAGCATACTAAACTCTCTACTCCTTAAGAAGCTAAACAGCAAGGAAGACCCTAGGGAAGATGCTCAATCCTCATACAGAATGACAAATGCAATAGACATTGGAAGCAGGAGAAGACAGGGACCAGGACAGGAGCCTACCACATATGGTTTCTGAAAGGCTTTACTGATCGAGGTATTGAAGCAGAGGCTGAGACTCATAGCCAAACTTTGGGCACAGTACAGGTAATCTTATGAAAGAAGGGGGAAATAGAAAGACCTGGAGGGGATAGGAGCTCCAAAAGGAGACCAACAGAGCCAAAAAACAAACAAACAAACAAACAAACAAACAAACAAACAAACAAAAAAACAAACCTGAGCCTTGGGGGCCCCTTCAGAGACTGATACCCCAACAAAGGACAATGCAGGGAGAGGATCTAACATTCTGGCTCAGATGTATCCCATAGACTAAGTATCCAAGTGAGTTCCCTAATAAGGGGAGCAGGGGCTTTCTCTGGCATGAACTCAGTGATAGGCTCTCTGATCACTTTCCCCTGGTGGAGGGGTTGGGGTGGGGGAGGTGCAGCCTTGCCAGGCCACAGAGGAAGACAATGCAACCAATCCTGATGAGACCTGATAGGCTAGGGTCAAGTAGAAGGGGAGAAATACCTCCCATATCAGTGGACTAGGGGAGGGGTTTAGGGGGAGAAAAGGGAGAGAGGGTCAGATTGGGAGGGGATAAGGAAGAAGGCCACAGCAAGGATATAAAGTGAATAAATTGTAATAAATAATAATAATATTAATAAAGTAAAAAGATTAAAATGATGTGACAAAAAAAAATCTTGGAAAATTATGTGTATAAGATGGCCCAGTATATACTTTCCCCAAATTAGCAGTAAATACAAACAAATTTTTTTTCCTTTCTGAATTCAGGACAATTTTATTGGTTTCTGGCACTGCATCTGCCTTTTCCTGTTAGTGGCATAAATATTTTACAAGTGATGGGGCTGATTACTTCTACCCTATGATGGTAAATCTTCTCTGTCTAGTTTTTTAATTTTGTTTGTTTTTTTTTATTGTTTTCATTTTGTTTTGTTTTGAGACAGGGTCTCACCATAGAGCCCAGGCTGGTGATTAACATACCATGTAGCCAAACTTACCTCAAACTCACTGAAATGCTTTAGTTTCAGCCTCCCTTGATTTGGAATCACTGGCTAGCACCAAATACTGTGCTTAGCTTCCTTTGTCAACTCAACCAAATTTAGAATCACAGAGAAAAAGGGTGTAGCCCATCATTAGCTATGCCCCTGTGGAATTAAATGAGTGAATAGATTCCAAGCTGAATGTGAATAGAACCTTTTCAGAGGATGGGCTCCTGAGCAGAACAAAGAAGGGGCCTGAAAAAGCAACAGCTACCCTTTTCTTTACATCTTGACCATAATGCTATAAATGGCTTTGTTCCTTTGTCCACTCCATGCTTTCTGAAATCTTGAGCCATATGACTCTTGCCTCCCTTAAGCTTCAGTCAAGTACTTCATCACAGCTATAAGAAAACGTATACATATCAAGGAATTTAAAATTCATGTTTAAACAGCACAGAGGTCACTGAAAATTCTAGTCACTGTCCATGAAGAACATTAGCAATATCTATACTGTCCCAGAAATTAGTGAGCACACTGACTTTCACTATCAGGTGGCAAATCTGTGGTTACATGCATACCATATATAGCAAAAAAATCAAGAGAGAACAAAGTTGTTTTTTTTTTCCCCCATCGGTAGCATTTCTAAAATGTTGGCTTTTTAAAATAGATCCACATCAGAAGAACTGAAATACAGGTTTTTTTTCCTCAGTGGAAAATTTGAGCACAATGACAATATAACCATGAAAGCACCAGTCACTATATTTCATTCCCTTTCAGACTTAGATAAATTACTATTCACTGTGAGAAATATGTTGTTGCTTGACAAACAACTGAGTTGGCCACGGTTTTTTGCTCCCATTGAATTTTGAATCAATTATGTAGCATTTATTGGGGTTTGAGCCTACTTTTGCTAGTATGATAGAGTCTTACTTGTATTAATCTTTGTATCCCTAACTTTAAGCATGGCCTCTTGTATATACCTAGTAGATATACATACAATAAATGTGTCAAGTGGGTGAGTGATGGACGATAGGAAGTTACAATCAAGTCTTTGGTGGATTTTGCATATGATAAATAGCTCTAGAATATAGCTTAACAGATACAACAGGAGTTTAGGAGTTAGGGTCTAAGGTCAAATCCTGGCATTAGTGTTTATTAGCTGTGTGGTCTTTAGGGTAGTTATTTAAGCGTACTGTCACTTGCCTTACTACAGAAAATGAAAATTGTTCCAAAATGGATCAGTCTACACGTTGTATTGATTATATTATTATGATTAAGTAAATTAATATATGCCTAGCAATCAAAGCACAGTGTGCTATAGGATAGTGTGTTGCTTTTATGGAGCCTTGATCTACTTGGGAGGAAGAGGATTTAACTGAAAGAATTAGATTTCAGTCCAAACTGAAACACACTGCTGTAAATTTAGATGTCAAAAGAATTTTCTACTTATCTTTAGCTGAGCATTTTACCAAGTGACATGAATCAACCAGTACAGTTTTATTATACATATCTTATAACCCAAGAACACAAATTCTGGTTTCATAAGGAACTTAGAGAAGTACCTAATATGACCCTCATTCTTAGTATTTTTACTTGCCATAGAGATCAGTCTCCAAATATCCCTTGGTTCATTGCTTCTCACGTCTGACACAGACAAAGGTCTAAGTCTACACTCTAGAAACTCCCTGTGTAACCCAGGAAGGCCTCACACTTGTAGCAGTGCTCCTGCCTCAACCTGCGAAGCGCTCAGATGGCATGGTTGAGCCATCTTACGAAGCCGCACACTTCCAGGTCTGTAGAAGTGTGACAAGATCTCTGCTGAATAGTGTGTCTTTACTAAACATGACCATGATCCTTGGGACACAGTCTAGCACCCACAGGATAGAGAATGCTCGAAGCAGGGCCACTAGACATGCATGGACAAAGATGGATTTGCAGGTTTCTGCTGTAATGTTTCCATTCTGTATTTTCATGAATATTGTTGAAAGGAAGGAAGTACAAATCGGGAGGGAGGTAAAGTGAGTAAATTATAAAAAAAAAAAAAAAAAATTAAGTTAAGATTTAAATAATTAATTAATGAAAAGTATCTGTTCTCTCGTAGCATGGTGCCAATAAGCAGGTTTTACAATTTAATGTGGTAGTGCAAAGATGAATTGAGCACCTGCTGATATAGAGAGTGAAGATAGAAATCCTCCCATTTTGTAAAGGCATTCACATGGAAGATGATCTAGCTGCAAATCTCGTGTACTCTAGCGTTCAAAGCAACTAAGTCTTCTGTTTGCTTCACCTTCTAGTGAACTCTAAGTATATATAGCTACCTGTCTCTCCTAGTAAGTTTGTTTGAAATGTATGGGAACATATTCCCTGAACACAGAGGCCCAGAATTAAGATGAATGGCATTCTACCAAAGAAAATAGCTATACTTTAATTGTATTATGTAAACTCAAGTTCAATCATCATATTGGTCCTTTAGGCAAGTGCAAAGTGAATGTGACTTATTATTTTTTGATTCTTTCCCCCTCACAAGCAAGTAGGAAAATATGAGTGAAAAATAAGCATAACAATTGCTCAATCCATTTTATCTGTTTGGCAGGTATCTATGAGATTAATTCATTCTAATATATGCACAAATTAAGAGAGAATGATTAGTATTCCTATTAGTTAGAAACCTATTTACAGTTTAATTGTTTGAATTAATTCTCTTGATTTTAATAAACCCACATTTGTTTTTGAACAAACAATGTAATTTCTAGACCTCCTTAGTCAGGAGAAAAATTCTGACAGCAATTTCAACCATGGCTACAGTGAAGGTGTACCATCAAGTACTTAGCGTTCACATTTATCATAAAGCTGTGTAAAATCCAGGCTATAGACTAAGGCTCCATTCTTGGCTGTGCTATGTTTCTCTGTCTCCTGCTGTGAGCCCACTAGGAAGACATTCCCCTGCTTTCCAAGAACCCCTGAGTGTCCCCGAGACCCAGTAATTTCTGCTCCCTTGTCTGTTCTATACTACAGTGTTCATTCTGGCATTAAAAACCAAAGAAAGGCCATCATAGAACACCCCTTAAGACAGTGTGAGCAAGAGACATAGGCAATTAAAATTCCAAGCAAAGAATAACTCTGGTTCCTCCCCAAAGTAAGACTGAGTTCTCTAGGGGTGTTAGTCTATTTTATTTCACACATACATAAATCTTCCTCCTAGATTTCCCACTTTATTTAGTAGCACAGTTACTCTGGATTCCCAAGGATGGTACAAAGAATTTTGTGTTCATTGATAGTGACCCAAACATGAATTTAAGAAATTCAATGCCAGTTGAATTAAGTTCCTTTCACATCAGGTCAACGTGTTAAGTGACGAGAAAAGGGGTTCTTAGGAGGGTCTATAACCTCATGAAGATGGAACTTAAACTTTTTAAATTAATAATTTATTTATTCACTTTATATCCTGATTGTAGCCCACTTCCTCCTCTCATATTAGTCCCACCCTCCCTACTTCTTTCCCCATCCTCCTCCCCTAGTCCTCCACCTCAGTTCGTCAAGTCATATCAGGACAGAGCACATCCTCTTCTCCTGTGGTCTGGCAAGGTAGTCCCGCCAGGGGAAAAGTGATCAAAAAGCAGGTAATAGAATCCATGTCAGAAGCAGCCTCCACTCTCCTTACCAGGGAACCCACATGTAGCCCTAGCTGCCTATCAGCTAGAATTGTGAAGGGGGCCTAGGTCCAGTCCATGCAGAGTCCTTGGCTGGGTGCCTCAGTCTCGGCAAGCCTTTTAATTTGCTGGTTAATTTGCTCTGTTGCTCTTCTTGTGGAGCTCCTGTCCCCTCCAGGTCCTTCTATGCTTCCCCCCACCCCACTTTTCCACAAGACGCCCTACGAACTCCGCCAATGTTGAATCTAATTTCTGAGTATGAGCATTACTCAGTAAAGCACAGCACCCAAGTCTAACCGATCTTGTTATAGTCCCTCCATGCAGCTGTAAGCGATGAAACCAGTTCCACACTGACACTTGCTCTCACGAGTGACTTTGCTTTTGCTGTTGGCTTACCTGCCTGTGCTTGAGTGCTCTTCCACTTCTGCTCCATCTGCAAGCCACAGGCAATGTTGTATTGACATATGTTAAAAGTAAGCTAGAAAAATCAAGCTGGTTTTGAGGAAGAATGGCAATATTTTTCAAGGATATTAATCCTGTTACACATTTGTAAATTGCTATTTTTGATTGAGGGTTTATGTTAAATGACCATAGGTCATTTTCCCCATCCTCATAGACACTATGCTTTTGAGCTTGTCTTTTTGTTGGTAGAGGGTAGACTGCTATAAACTTCAAAGATTAAGTGGGAAAAGCAACAAAACATAGAATCATAATGGTTTCTGAGTACAAAATAATAGAATTTACCTAGAAAGGTGTCCAAGAGGGAGGGCAATTTCATTTGATCTTGAATATGGTGAGTTTCCAGCTGAACAAGATGGAGACACAGAAGTTTCAGGCACAGGACTCAACAGAACAGAGGTATGGAATCTGAGGGCATTTGGAATTAAAGGGCTTGTGTGCTCCTGTGGCTGATAGGCTGAGTGCATGATACCTTAATATAATATCTGTAAGGGAGATTCTATAGTGTGTTGTATTCTATAGGTGGGACTGTGTCCCAGCAATAAAAAGAAGCTCCCAAATAGTTCAAAGGGAAGTGACAAATAGTGAAATTGGAGTATAGTGAAAGAAGCCATCATGGGAAAAAAACATGGACAGCTTGATGTTTTCAGTGTCTAGAGTGATTGAGGACATGCAGCTTGTTTCTCTATAGCTATTAGAATTAGTTGGCCATCAACTTTGGCATACATGTTTTTGCATGGGCATGCACGACCATCACTCCAGGGTACAGCTACCAGGACTGACAATGCTAGCCTATATGTTAAGTCCATTTTAAACTTTAAAGAACAGCAGGACGATTTTCCTCCCTTAACATTGTGTCCACAATTGAAGCATGAACTTATGGTTTGAATCCTTTCCCCCAGATGCTGCTCTTTTTAAACACACTCCTTTCTTCCCCTCAGTCTCCTCATTCTGCGAATGCTGGCAGCTAGCTATAGACTTTGTTTATGAAAGTCAAATGAGAGGGAGACATTTTCTCTGACAAAGAATGTGACATAATTATTCATTTCCACAACCTTAAACTTAGACATTTTGAAACAGTTAAAAACAAAAACAAAAAACAAAAACAAACAAACAAACAAAAACAGTGTCTCGTTTCTCAAGTAAAATGATTTTTTGCCTTGAAATTTAGAGACAGAGAACACTCACTAACAGACAAGGTGCTGTAGGCACCAAGTCTCTGTATTCAACTATGACACCCACACTGGGTTTACTTATCTGACTAGAAATAAGTATATTGTTTGTTTGAAGACTGGGTTTCTTGGTTTATTTTTTATCTTTCCCTTTTGCCCATGTTCTCCAACTCTCAGAATGCATGCATGGGAAACTAAAAGTTAAATGTTAGTGCATTGTGCTAAAGCTAACTGTGACCCTGGCTAGCACATTATAACATCTCTGTCACAAGGGAAAGCGCCTAACACAGGTTAATATGGAAAGAGCTCTGCTCTGGCCATTTTCCTCTCAGGAAATAGCTTTGCTGGCCATTACCACCACTGCACCTGCATTTGCAGGTCCCCTGAAGCAGTGGTTCTCAACTTGCCTGATGTTACGGCACCTTTAAGACACTTCCTTATGTTATGATGGCTCCCCAAGCAGAAAATTATTTCATTGCCACCATATAACTATAATTTTGCTATTATGATGAATCACAATATAAATAACTGATTATGGGATACCTGACATGTAACCCCTTAAAGGGGTTGTGACCCACAGGTTGAGAACTACTGTGAAATCCATCAAGGCTTATCTTTGAAAGTGTATTTTTTTTTTCTAAAAGGAGCTTTTCTCTCATGCTGGCCTCAGAAATCTGCACCTCTAAATGGTCCAGTCTTCTGTGGCAGCCATGTTCTTCTCATAACAGTCATTGAGGGGTAAAATGCTCTGAGAGTCTCTGAGGCAAAGACATTGCCTGTTGTTACTTGACTCCGTATTTTCCCTCAAATGCTTTTTCTCATTACATAGTGCTCATCTATAGTAAACTCAAAGAAACACTGATCCTACACTGAGTCTCAAGATCAGATGCATTTATTCAAACAGAAAACTGATTCGGATGCTTAGTGAGGCAGAGACATGCACTATCAGAAACAGATGGAATCAGTTTCCAAGCTGAACCATGAACCATGTGAGAGGAGACTTGAGATCCATTTTTCCAATTTCCCAACTATGTCTTCCACCTGCAACCTCTGGGGCTTCTAGAAACCAACACAATTCAGGATCTACAGTTTACAAAAGGTTAGCAAAGTATTTTTTTTATAAACATGTGTTAGGGTTTGAACTGTGTTTTCTAAAAAGATATGATTAGGTGGAAGTCTTAACCCAGCTACCTAGCTGCTACCAGGAAATTGGGGGTCCCTTTCATGGGTTCTTAGCCCCATTGGTTAAAAAATAAATAAACTGACTCAAAAGGAAGCTGAAGGGCCATTTTATTGGTGTCTAAGAGAACGCAACAAGAAAACTATAAATTTCAGTAGCTTCTGGGAAAAAAGGGTGTGGTGGTGATGAAAAGAGAAAGCCACACCCTTGAATGTGAGAATCTAAGGAGGTGCACAGACTCAGCAATGAAGACATGAATGCAGGCTGTTGTGTGGGATCTGGGAGAAGGGTATTCAGAAAAACTGTAAGGAAACCTGGAGAGTCCAGGCAAGCACATCTGAGGTGTCGGCTGCTATCTGAAGACACAAAGTTAGACTTTTAAGTTTGAAAGGAGGCAGGATTAGAGTTAAAGCTCTGTGAACAGTTACATGGAGGGAGGGGCTTCTGCTGTGTCTAAGCACATTATCACATTAATGGAATGGTCATCCATTTCATTTCCTATTTCCTTTGCCAATCTTCAAAAGTGCCAGTTTCACCCAATT
The DNA here is from genome assembly GCF_907164565.1 of Psammomys obesus. NCBI lineage: Eukaryota > Metazoa > Chordata > Mammalia > Rodentia > Muridae > Psammomys > Psammomys obesus. Next base: position 14,756,022 of record NW_026592510.1, on the reverse strand, counting down.
GATGGCTACGTGGCTGACAATTCTAGTTGGATTGAAGGAAGAAACTATGTTTAGGGCAGTTGAGGATGTTTTGTCTCCCCCCAGGGCCAGAGGGAGAACTCAGATCTCATTCTTTTAAACAGGAGGAAGTAGATTTACCTTAGTGGGCTCCAGTAAAGCCCTTCGGGCTTCCCATTTTCCCGGGTATTCTAAATCTTAAGAGGGAGCAATTGTGAAATTTTCCTTTCTTTGGTTACCAGGAAAATAGATTGTATGGGGTGTTCAAAGAAGATTATGAGGGAGAGGTCATTCCTCAATGGCCTTCAAACCTGTTCATGCCTGTTGAGCTAGTCTTATAAATGTGACCAATTTTGAAAATACCATCTTTGTATATGTCGCTGTTGCATCAATGATTCCATACTAGAATATGATTGCCCCTTAACCCAAGATAACTTATCCCTGTGTAATAAGAGTATACTTGGATACATAGACTCATAGCAGCAGAAAAGCTTATGACTACTAAAGCTAGGAGCAGAGTGATTCTTTATGAGCCAAAGGATTCCAAAGATTGTCCATTAAGTGGTAGAAGCTATGAGAGGTCTTCTCTCTGAAACTCCCAAGAGGAACCAGCTCTAAAGACAGCTTGCTCTCAAGATTTCTTTCACCTCTTAAACTAGGAGAGGATACATTTGTTTTTCTTTTTTGCTACGCTGGGGATTAAACCCAGGGTTTCAGGCATGTAAGCAAGGTCCTACCCCAACTTTCTACTATTTTTCATCTACCTAGTTTGTAATATTTTGTTATTGCAACCTGAGGAAATTAATGTTGGGGCATCCGAACCTTTTCAACTGTTATATCCCTCATATGGCTCATTAAGAAGACACTACCTTTTCATTAGAAAGGACAACAACATGGAGAGAACCAGAAATGAAGAAAAGATGACCCCTACCTTCCAGAACAGAAGAGGCAATTACGTGCCATTTAGAGTCATTTATGGATAAGAATTAGTGACAGTGAGAGTCCTGAGATCTACGAAAACTACAATTAGCTTGAGTTTACTCCTCCCTCCCTTTTTTCCTACTTCCTTTCCTCTCTTCCTTCCTTTCTTTTCTTTCTTTTTTTTTTGGGGGGGGGGACAAAAATTTTATGAGCTAGAGGGTATAAGAACACCAGGAGAACACAGCCCACAGAGCCGCCACAGCAGGGCACATGTGGGCTCACAGAGACTGAAGCAGCCATAGGTGGGTGGGTCTGTAATAGGTTATCTGCATATATGATTGCTAGCTTGGTGTTTTTTAGGGACTCTTAACAGTGGAAGGAGGGTTGTCTCTGAGTCTTTCATCTGCTCTTGGGACCCTCTCCTCCTACTGGGTTGCCTCGTCCAGTCCTGATACGACTAGGGCTTATATCTAGTCTCACTGTATCTTGCTGTGCTATATTTGATTGATATCCCTGGGAGGGAGTTGTTTTTTTTGAAAGGAAACAGAGGAAGAGTGGATTTGAGGGAAGTGTGTGTGTGGGGGGGGGGAAGTTCTGGGAGGAGTGGAAACTGTGGTCATGATGTATAAAAAATAACAATAAAAAAGTCTCGCTATGTATTCCTAGCCCTGGAACTCACTATGTACACCCGCCTGGCTTCAAACACACAGAGATACACACCTTTCTCTACCTCCCAAATGTTAGGCTTAACCCTGTATGCCACCACATCTAGCACGTCACCATGTTCGTAATACCCGTCTGGTTGTTCATCATGAACAGAGAGATTTGATATTTTTCCTTAAAACTTACATTTTCAAACCCTAATTCCCAGTGACACTGAGTTTGGAGGCAGGGCCTGTGAGGAGGTGACAAAGGGAAAGTGAGGTAACAGGGAGAAGCTGAAATCTGCATGGGCTGAAGCTCATATGAGAGGCAGAGACACCAAACTCTCTCCACCATGGGAAGACACAGCAAGAAGATGGCATACATAAGCTAGGAACACAGTTCTGACCAGAAATTGAATGCCCAGCAACTTGACCTTGGGCTTTCCATTTCCCCAAAATAGTACACAATAGACTGTTTTTGTTGTTCAGTCTATTCAGTCTGTGGTATTCTTTATAGCAGCCAGAGAAGAATGAGACAAGGTCCTACTGCTAACAATAAAAGAATAATAACCTTTGGGTCAGTTGATTTGATATTCAAGTTAAAGGAGAAAATAACTGTCTTTCTCCATGTTTGTGAAAGCTTCTTTCCTTATATGTTTTAGCTCACAACAATTGTGGAATTGTTTTCCTTGTCTGGGATTTAAGAGAGGAGACATACCATTTACAATGCACATTCACTTCCTGATGATTACTGGACATTCCAAGGTCATTTGTGAAACAGCAAGCAGTTTGACAGTTATGATGCAGAATAGGAACATGGCAGTATTTATTGGTTCTTTCCCACTCTAACCTCAATTTCTAGCTACCACACATGAATAACTAAAAGGGCTGAGCCTTCATGATTTTCATTGTCTCTGGGTAGTCCAGGACTGCTCTGTTCACTCACATTCTTCCCAAATAAGTAGTTTAATTGGTCACAATTAATGTGTTGTTATGATAACAACTGGAGGCATTTTAGGTTTATTGTCATTTCCAAGCTGAGTAATAAAAAATTCAAATTATATACAGTTACATTTGTATTTCTAAACCCTTGAACATCTCACTTGTTATCTTAGAAATGAGATACCAGAAGAGGAAATTACAGCGCATACTTGAGCAGGTATCATAAAAAATATAGAGAGATACTTTTTGGTCCTGTGGATGACTCCTGTGGTATAATGTACTTGAAATGCAATACTTTAGGAAATTTTTATATTACTTTCTTTGTCTAAGTGTTGATAACATTAACACAAGCAAGAATTTTATTTCTATTGACTTCCAGGGGCAAAGTAGGTTATTTTGTTTTCTCAAAACTTTTGTCACAAGTAATTACGGATATCATAGGCAAAATTTATTCAGAACAGATTAAGCCTATGTAGAGTGTTTTAAACTAGTTTTCCTTCAGTATTTCAAAAATGATGTAGTATTTGAGTATAATCAATGTCCATCTTCCTGTTAATTTGTGTCTAAGTTGTTAGTCCCACCTAATATTAAATATGAGATATTAAATATGATTTAATTAGCTTACACTCTACTTAGTGGATACATACGACTGCATACATCCAGTACAGTGGCAGCTTTTATGACTTTTCAAATATTTTTAATCCAAAATTTGTTGAACTTGTGGATGTAGAAACTAAAGATAGGGAGATCTGTTGTGTAGTTTATCTTCCTTTCTTCTCTCATCTTCCTATTCCTCCCCCTCTTTCTCCCTCTTTTTCTTTCAAGCATCTTATTATGCAGCTCAGACAGGTTTGAATTCTTCATCATTTTGTCTCTGCTTTCTAAGTTCTAGGATTATAGTCATACACCATCACCCCTATTTTTATTGCTTCACCTCATTATATTTTTTCTTCTATTAAAAATATTCTCCTGTGATTCTGTATGTGGCTTTTCCACAAAGGATTAAAGTCAAGGCATAATATTTCAATCCTGTTTTTGAAAATGTTTTTATACACAAGTTACTGACTTTTCTGTGACTGTGTTTCTTCAATTAAAGTTTGCAGACTGCCATGTGTTGAATTCTTATGACTTCACCTGTCCTACCAGCATCATTTCACACTTATCTATGGTCATGGTCTGTTCTAACTGAGACAAATGTCAGCTATTGATTAGGCAGACAGGGCAGGTAAAGTAATTGGTTTAAATGCCAGCAGTGTTCTGCCTGTCTTGTTTTGTGTCAGAACTCCAAATCTCTTCCCCTTTCTGTTCCAAAGCTACTGATAGAAGACTATAGAATGGATACTTGTTGCCTCTTGACTCACTGATGCCCTGTGAGGTGAGAGGCTCTTTTCCATCCACCACGAGTAGAGCTAAAAGACAACTGCTTAGAGATATGGAAACAACTCCCACAGAAAAGAATGGCTTAATTTTGGAGCACTTAAAGAAGAAAGAAAAGTCAAGTTGAGTTGTATTGGGGTACTGATGAAAATATGTATGCTCCTCATTCTTTTATATTGATTTTTAAATTACAGTGGAGACCCATTGAAAGTCAACAAGTTTTACATGATATTAAAAAGTTAAAATACTACAAAACCACTTGTTTTTGAATAATAATGGTATAACAGAATTTCTATGATTATACTATCCAGTAATGTTTAGAAAAATTCTAGCACTACATTGCGAAGTGCCAACTTTGCAATATACTCTGGTGAGTAATTTACCAACTGGTATGCAATAGGCATTAAAAGATTATTTAGTGCGTCTCACATATATCTCTTTACCTTTTATTATAAAGGCTAAAAGATGATGGCCATTTAATTTAGTAAGGCTTCCTATCAAAGACTCAATATAAGCTTTAATTGTGGCTGTGGTCTTACCTATCACCTTGTTGTAAAATGATAATAACATTTGTATAGTCCTAACTTTGTAAAGCTAAGTACATTAAATAAAAAGTTTAAATATCACCCCAATTACAGTGAGACATAACTTTAATTTTTAAGAAGTTGTGTTTAAGCCTTTAAGAAAACTGACTTTCCCCTTCTCTCTGACCTTCCTTCTGTCTGACTTCTCTCTTCTCTCTGACTCTCCCCCTTCCTAGCAATATCAATAAATTGACCAATTGTGAGTCTCTCTGTTAGGCTCCATTGACTGCAAAAAGAAGTTTTTCTGATGAGGCTGAGAGATGATCTCTCTCTGTTGAGAAGCTATACCCATAATATCTATGGGTATAGCAATAAATCATTTGAAGCCATTATAACACTATGTTCATTTAACTGAATAATAGCAGTAATCTCTTGCCTACAGTTATGGTCTATCTAGCTCTGGGTCTTCATTCCCAATAATGGTGCCAGGTATGGGATTCCTCTCATGAAGCAGATTTTAAATCCAAGCAGAAACTGGTCGGTTGCTCTCTTAACATTTGTGCCACTTTGCATTAGTGGGTATCTTGCCAGGACAATCATTGTAACTCATATAATTTACAACCGAGTATGGATAAAGACTACTATTATCCTCTAGTAGCATGCATAGAACCTTCCAGAATTATGGAAGCTAGCCAGTAGAGGTAAAGCTTCAAGGTCATACCAGCTTGATTTCACCATGTTTTATAACTTAGGTTTGTAATGTCTTCAGCAATATTGTCTTATCTTCACCTTCTGAAGAATAACCAAGAGCAACGACAGTAGCCTGTATTGTTTGGGAGTCTATGAAAGCCTACTTGCCAAGAATTCAAAAAGAAGTAATCCACTCCTGGTACTAATGTTCTTCTTTTCTATCTCTGGTAGGTTGTTAACACTACAATTCTTGGGTGTGCAAGCCTCACACCCAAGAGAATTTGAGCAATCCAAATTGGACTTCATGGCTTTAAAAAGAGGAGGCTTACATGGAGTTGAGTGAGTAGAGAGGTGGGTGGATCCGAGAGCAGTTAGGAGGAGATGAATATGAACAAAAGTCAGTATAAGAAATTCTAAACAGGCTCAAAAGGCTCAAATCCAAGATGCAATCCAATCTGAAAATTAAATATTAAGGAAAAAAGTTTTAAAATAAATATAAAGTACACAAGCTATGTTATTTATTCCAGTAGTCAGATATAGAGTTGTTAATAGCATGGTATGTGCCTTTATATTGTTTTAATCATCTTGGCAAGTAGAAATTATTTTTTGTAGACAGTAGTTGTTTGTTAAATAAAGTTTCAAAGTTATCTTTCATAATCCCAGATTTCTAGTAGCACTCTTAGGAAGCTCTTGATTTACAACATTAGCTCTTTATTTGAAGCTAGGAACTTCCTCTTCAGTCTCCTTACATCATTTATATGCTCAGCTCACGTGCAGTAGAAGAGGACATTTCAAAATGCTTCCTGAGCTAGCCTCTGGTTCATAACTGAATCCCTGCAATAACACAGAAAACCTTTTGCTACATTAGAAATCATTTTCCATCCACAATGCACTTTCCACATTTATGTTTCTTATAATTGCTAGCCCTTCTCTTTACCCCATTCTGCATCCAAATTCCTGAGTGTTTTTGCAATGAAAACCAAGGCTTCAACTTATTTGTTTTTGTCCCTGAGGTGACTTGTTCACACTTTTATTTATACTGATAGCTTACAAGCACAGCAATTTGTGTCATTTCTCATGACAACTATCAGCAGACAGTTCAATTTATGCATTCTGATGACAATCTTAGGTGAGAGACATTACTAATTTGTGTGGACCTTTACCACTGTGCAAGACATGAATTAGGGAAGGTTGAGTAATTACTTTTGAGCTGATCCACTCAACAGTTCAAAATGTATCAGCATAGGCTTCATAATCTAAACACAATTAGTTTAACCCTTATTTTGCCCACGTCCCCAAGAAACTCCCAATCTGTTACTACTTTACATAGCATTAAGTGTAATTTGATTTGAAGAGTGTTTGGCCAACAAACATAGCATGGATGCTGTTATTCATGGTTTACCCTCTCACAAAGCTCCATTCTTCCACATTACTTTTACCCCACAAATTGCAAACAGCCCACCTTGGCACCGGCACTGGCAAAATATACAATCATAAAACTCAATCAAGGTCTTTTAAAAATTTATAATCTCATAAAGCTGGAACAACATCAGAGAACATCTTAAATATGCCCAGGCCTGAATACACAGCTGTTTTTTTGGAGCTTTGTGAGTAAAAGTAGAAAACAGTACTAGCTTTCATGGAAGCAATTCCTTTTAAAACTGTTTTTACACTCAAACCTGTTAACCATGGCTATTAGAAATTATAGTGCTATAGATGGTACTTAACTGGAGTTGATGTGTAAGAGGGATGGCAGCCATCAGTTTACAAAGCCCTTATGCTGTGCTAGACACCACCTAAAATATGATGCATATGTTAAGTCACAAATCCCCATAACCACTCAGGAAGTCTATACACAAGAAAACTAAGACACAGATAGATCAAGTAATATTTCCAATGTCACACAGCCATTCAACAGTTGAGCTGTGGTTTCAGTACTGACATTATTATGTCTTTAAGATAATGCTGCCTTTTAAACATCATTACTTGGTTTTACATCCTCTGATGGGGCTTCAATATGTATTGATGAGATAATAACCAAAACAAGTTTAAAGCAGAGGTATGATGTATGTCTGCTCATCTGTGTTATGAACAAGGCAGAGTGTTTCCGTGATTGGGATAATTTTCCAGATCTTTGTACAAGGGAGAAACACAGAAAGGTTACAATATTGTAAATGACATTGTAAGCAGTAAAGGTCATATTTACAACAGATCTGTCTTTGTAGCTTGTTGTTTTGCTACTTTGTGGGTTCTTCTTTCTTCCACCCTTATAATCCTTTCCCCACCTTTTTAACCCCCTAACACTAGATATACAAGAAAAACAAAAAAGGAGAGGAAAGGAAAGTGATCCCTGAATAAAGTCAGGGTCAGAAATAGGTCAATGTTATTGTTAGACTACTTCCTGTTGATTAGGGGCATTGATTTCCTTAGAGAAAGTTTGATCTTTACTTTCAGGGTATCTAATTTCTTCTTCTTCTTTCTTCTTTATGCATGATTCTTAACAAACCATGACCATCAGCAACCCATAGCCCCTGTGAGCAACCCACAGCCACCGACAGAAACCAACAACCCACCAAATACCCACTACTCGTGGGGGCCCTAGCCTTTATATACCTTCTGAAAATTCCTCAGGATTCCAAAGGTCACAAAACTGCAGGATCTTTCTGCAGCTGGCAAAACCATGTCTCTGCCATAGCAGGAGACAAATCATAGCCAGCTGCCATGAAGTAGCCTCATATCCCCACACCTAAGATTAAAACAAAAACATATTACATATTATAATATTTTTTAATTTTTAAGAAACCCAAATTCCAAAATTCTCCCTTACATGTCCTACTCCCAAGCTGCTTGTGGTTTTGAATACAGCTCTCCCTCCGAGACTGTGTGTCATCAGCAAGAATCAGGGCAGCAGATTTGGTTTCTCATAGATGCTGGCCAAACCAGATGCTTCTGGGTGCCAGCCTACAGGGCACTGATTTCCACCCTGGCTCTAAATAATGAGTACTCTGTTTTTATGCCACCAGCACAGCAAGCATTCTGCAGATCATTCAGCAGAGATGCAAAACTAGAGTATGTATGTACAGGAGAGTCAACAAACAAACAAAAAAGAATCATTTGGGGTTTGTATTCTTTTCTTGCCTCACCTCTGTGACAAAACAGCTGACCATGGCAATTTAAGGAAGGAGGGGCTTATTTTGACTCACACTTTAAGGATGGAGAATGGTGTATAGAGTCAGGAACTCAGGACCGAAGAATTTGAGGCACTGGATGCATTGTATATGCACTCAGCAAGCAAAGATCAATTGATGCTTATGCTCATCTGGTTTCTCCTTTGTATTAAGTCCAGATTCAGGCCATGGAGTGGTGCCGTTCAGAACATGGAAGTTTTCCCACCTCCGTTAACGTAATCCGCGTAATCACTTCCAGGCATGCACAAAGACTGGTCTCTTGGTTGAGTCAAAACAATCAAACATGAACAGTTGAATTAACTGACACAAAGACAGACACAAACTTCAGAACTGTTACTTCAGAATTACAGGAAATAGAATATTAAAAGAGAGAAAGACACCAAATGGTCAGGAAATCATAGAAGTGTCTTAAACTGAGCAAATAAGGACACAACAGTAGTTTGTAGTGTGTTTTTCAAACGGTGTTGCCTATCTGAGTTATTTCTTCGTAATAAAATGTTATACACATGATGTCAAGGTTTATGTTGTGTAAATGTCAAACTTCTTAGTGAGTTACTTTAAAAATACTTAAAGGCATTTTTTTTTTTTTTTTTTACTGTTTTTGCTCTTGTGTGTATTTTGGTGACATATTATTCCCTTTTGAAGTCCAGCTGTACTACTAAAGTGACAAGTCAAATGTGAAAATCTGAAATCTGAAAAGATCCAAAATCTAAAAATTGCAACTACCACACACAGTATCATAAACCCCATGCTTGATATTGTGTGACAGGTCACAATCAAAATTCAGCTCAACTAAAATGCTGTAAAAAGTTACCACTAGGCTATATGCTTGAATTATAATTGAAAAGCAAATAAGTTTTGTGTTTTTTTCTTTTTAATCTTTTTCTCATTTATTTATTTTACTCACTTTACATGCCTGTAGCACCCTTCCCTCTTCCTCTCCCAGTCTCACCCTCTCTCCCTTCCCTTGCCTCCTTCCCTTTTCCTCAAAAATAGAGGAGCTCTCTTTCCCATCCACCCCAGCTCATCAAGTTGCACCAGGACTGAATGTGTCCGCTTCCCCTGTGGCCTGTCAAGGCAGTCCCGCCAGGGGAAAGTTATCTAAAAGCTAACAAGTGAATCCCTGTCCCATGCATCCTCACTTCCCTTACTAGAGTACCCACTTGAAGCCTAAGCTTCCCATCTGCTATATCTTCATAGTGGGCGTGGTCCTTGGTTGATGCTTCAGTCTCCGCAAACCCCTCTGGGCCCTGGTTATTTGACTCTTGTTTTTCTTGTGGGGCTTCTGTCACTTCTGGGTCCTTTTTCCTTTCCTCCCACTATTCCCCAAGACTCCCTACCCCATCGACCAGTGTTTGGGTCTGAGTCACAGCAGCTGTTTTGAGGCACACTGTTGGGTAGAGCCTCTCAGAGGACATCTGGCAGGCTCCTGTCTGTAAGCTTAGCACAGTATCATTCACAATATCAGGGATTGACACTCTCCGACAGTAGGTTTTTTTGTTTGGCCAGGCATCAGTTGGGCATTGCCTCAATCTCTGCTCTATCTTTATCCATGCACATCTCATGGCAGGGTAAATTTTGGGTCAAAGTTTATGTGGGTGGATTGGTGTTCCCCACCCTTTATTAGGAGACTAGTCTAGTTAGAGGATGTTCTCTTCAGTCGCTATGGCCTCTGTTACTAGGAGTCTTCTTTCCTCCCAAAAGCCTATCCTGACTCAGGTCTCCAGCTTGTCACAGAGATGTGCATTTTCTTAGAAAATTGGGAATAACTTTACCTCAAGACCCAGCTATAACTCTCCTGGGTATATACCCAAAAGACACTCTGCCATACAGCAAGGACACTTGCTCAACTATGTTCATAGCAGCTTTATTCATAATATCCAGAATCTGCAAACAACCTAGATGCCCCTCAACTGAAGAATAGATTAAAAAACAAAAACAAAACAAACAAACAAACAAAAAAAAATGGTGGCACATTTACACAGTGGAATACTACTCCACTATTAAAAACAAAGAAATCTTGAAATTTGCAGGCAAATGGATGGAACTAGAAAAATATTCTGAGTGAGGTAACCCAAACCCCAAAAGACACACACGGTATATATTCCTTAATAAGTAGATTTTAACTATTAGTACAAGATAGGTATACAGACCCAAAGAAAAGAATAAAGATGATCCAAGTGAGGATGCATAAATCTCACTCAGAAAAGGAGATAGAATGGACAAAAGTGATGGCTGAAGAGAGGAAGCAAGGTAGGACAGGGGTCACAGAGGTAAGAATGTGGAGATCAGACCTGAGGAAAGCAAGGGCAAGAGGACAGAAGCCCTGCAGAGAAGAGAGGAACTGAATGTGGGGACATCTCTGTGACAAGTTTTTGTGGTTTGACTTCGGTCTCATTCTTGTGATACGTGTATGAAAACATTTCAAAATCTGACATCTGAAATATTTCTGATTCCAAGCATTTATGTAAGGCGTACTCAACTTCTAATCAAAATTAAAGTTGTATTTTTTCAAATGATAGTCGAGTGTAGAGTATCATTTTAACATGTAGTGGAATCAATTGTATATAGAAAAAAATAATTTCTAATGCACATGTGTTCATTCAGGTGAACCCTGCTATGGGGGCAGACAAACCAGTGCTTTGACAATGAGTTTTTCCCTGGTGTCAGAGTTCAATGAGAATAGTGAACTGGTCAGATGACTTTGGTCCAGGGAGAAATTTCCAGACCTGTGCTCTAAACCTCTGGTTCCACATCATAAGCCCATATCAAAGCCCACTTGAATCTTATTCACTCCAGTTGATGACATTATCTGTGAAGAATTTGGGGTCAACTGGACTATCAAGTGGAAATATTCTTTTGCCAAATTATATTAATTAGGCATCATCAATAGGGCTATACTAAGAAAATAAGTAACTAGCAAGCAGAGAAACAGGGCTTCGTGAATACTTAAATCTATTACAGTGAGCAGACTTTATTGGTCACCATGGATGAATTGATTGTCACCTATATATGAAGTTGCACAGGTGTTAAAGAGGGCATGGGTCATGGGTGTTAAAGGAAATTCTGATGTAAGCTACTCACATTGTAACAAGTGAAATCATAGGCAGTGGGTTCCCTCTCAATGACAGGAAATCATTTTAGTATCACTGGTGCTTGTGAAACAACTACTGCTGTTTTAAAGCTTACATGAATGTGTGTGTGTATTTATTCATATTAAATTCACCTAAATGTGATAAATTATGCATCCATCTAGTACTCAAGCACTGGGGCTCCAGGGACTGCTGGAAAAACACAACCATCAGGATCCGATGTAAGCTGTAGCAAACGACTCCTCAATGCCAAACCACTTACTAGAATATTTTTCATAACCCACACCACCTTTCTGCATTGACATTTCTTTCTAGGATGACTCCAGTGCCCTATAATGGCTGAGGGAAGTCGAGAGAGAAAAACAAAGCAACAACAAAAACAAAACAAAAAAAAAATGTGTAAGGTCCAAAAGGGCTGATTTTTTTTTATCTTGAATTTACACTCTGCGGTGATGGACAGATACCATGTTGGCTGATTTAATAGGTAATTTAAATTTCACCCTTGCAGATGAATAAAGTTTTAAAGGTTGACATTACAAGGACGGTAACTAGCATCATAGCTGCCCTCTGAATTAACTTGGAAGGTAACGGAAATTGTAGAAAGTACTAGTACAAAGGAGGAGGATATGTGAGATTGATTTGGGGAGTTGAATCAGCTAAAGAAATTAAGCTTGAGAAGTATTTGAATGTACAACGAGGAGGAGAGTCAAAGGAACTGAAAGGTGAAAGCATTACCACCTAGAATCCGTGGAGGCTTCCTGTGACATTTCAGGGAATAAAGGAGGCAGAAGACTTTAGAATAGGTTGAGAGGTGGGCATACCTGTGTGTTGGGTGGAATAAGCCAGGCAATACAGTGAGATCTCATGCATGTTATCAAGAGAATGGAATGGGGAAGGAGGAGGGGTGTGAGGTGATGGTTCAAAGAGAAGGGAAACTTTAATAGAGAAAAGGGAAATGTTGATCCAAGTGTACTGAATTTTATGTAAGAGAAGGAAGCTTTAGTAATTAATTGTAGAGAATGATGGCTATCATAAATAAAAATGCAATGCATACCTAAAAATTGTTTTAAAATAAATTTTATTGTGTTTACCATAAAATGATTGAGTATGTTAGGTGATGGGCTGATTTAATCATTCCAAATTGTAAACATATCAGAATATCATATATACATAAATTTGATTCCCAATTAAAATAAAAAATAATTTATAATACATGCAGTTCTTTGTTACAAATCTGTTTAAGAAGTTTCTATCCATCTATCAGTATCTTAAAGTTGAAGAATTGCCTCCAGATAGCAAAGCTTCATGCTTCCAACCCTCTCCTAAAATTTAGATTTAGATGATTAGGACATTAAATGTACGTTTAACAGAAAGTACCTTCCACTACTTGTTCAATAACAAATACTTTTTTCCGATTAAACCCAAATACACAAGACACTGCCCTCCTTAAGTTCCAAAGTATACTTTACTGTCTATGAAATACAAGTTCATGAAAGGTCTATTCTATACTGACCATCAATGAACTGGCTGAATTGAAGCTGGAGATCATGGCCCATCTACCCTCACTGTAGGTTTAGGAGAGTGCTTGGGCTCAGTGCTCACATTGTTATTTTGAAGGGCGTGACATCAGAAAAGTTACATTCTATTCACTGCAGTTTTCTCATCTTTAAGTCTAGATGAAATAACTCCTTGCTGCTTTTTTTTTAATATAAGTTGCCCATAGGAAATACAGCTGAACAAATATACTCAGAAAACAAGTATTGCTAACATTTAGCAGAATAGCATCTTCCCAGCATGTTTAGGACATTATCTGTAAATGGTCCTGACACTAGGTTAGAGTTGGGAGATATCCTACTGGGTACAGAGAGTCCTTGTGGGTTCCTGTGAGTGCTGTGATGAGAGTCACTGTAGCCTCGGAAGACACATGAGACAGCTTGTGGTTCCTGAAGCTTGGTTCCTGAGCTTCCTGCATAGAAAGTGAAGCACAGTATCTCTGCATGCTGATAACCTTGACCATTTATGTTTCCTTTTCCCCACTAAATATCTCCCTTACCCAATGCCTCATTCTGCTGCCCACCCTCTGTTATAGACAGGGCTTGCCACTGGGATGCTTGTATATTTTGTGACTACTCAGTGTTGAAGATAATCATTGTCTGAGCTAATTGACACCAAGTCTCTGTGTCAAAAGCTTCCTTAGGACACTTGGTATGAATGAAAGAACTCTAATCAGTGATGGCATAAAACTTTACGTAGGAACTTCAAGGCTCATTACTGATTTGTTTGTGTAAATCCCTCGGGGACAGGATGCACTTACCGGCTTTGTTTGGCTTGGTAAATACTCACAAGGCCAACTTGAATGGAGACCTTAGGACTACTGTGGCCTCTTTTTCATTAGGTAACTGAAATGGCATTGACCTGCAACAGTTCTACACAAGCAACTTCAATCCAAATAGTTTTAGTAGAAAGATGGGGACAAGAAGCAAAGCTTTACTTTGTAGTTCTTACATCTTTAAGGGCTACCAGGGAAATTGAACTGGAAACCAAACTGTATTTTTTTTAATGACATCAAAATCAGTCAAGGAAATAAATCAATCCTCTGCTGATTTTTCAAATCTTCTTTTGTTAAAGTGGGCTGCAGATGAGTTTACATATGAATGCTATGTGTGAAGGAAATAGCACTTGTTGCCTGCTTGTGTCTTTTCTGGAGATAAAAGAGTGAATGCATACATCAGAATCTCCATGAATGGGAAAGTATGCAGCTAAGATGTATATTCTAATAAATGACATATAGAGAGTTGTGGGAGAAGAAGATGTGGTCCTTGAAGAGTGAGTAGTAAGACATTGGGTTAGAGAGAGTGAAGAATTTCCAGGCACAAGGAAGAGCTTGCCTACACATAGACTATGAATGGGGCTAGCTATCAGGAAAACATGAAGGGACAGGGTGAGCAAAGCATGGGAGCAGGAATCACTCAATTAAACCACAGAAGCTAGAATTACTGAGTGCAAATAATATTATTTTTCCATCTAAGGAATTTGCATATCCAGCAACCCATCCATACAAGATAAGTGCTTGAGGACGCATGTATGTGTATATGCATTTGCAGTGAGGGTTTAACTTATAGACAATTTTGTTTTAAGCAACATACATTCAGGTAGACTAAAGACCAACTACACTTTAATCACAGTTTATCAATATAGCCACAGCAAAATATTTAACATAAACTGATAAATTTTGATCCTCCACTATAAAATAGAATTATTTTACTTCTGGGGCTGTGATGAAATTTGAGAAATCAGGGATCTATTTCTCATTTGAAAGCACATTTTATTTGGTCAACCCTGACATACACTAAAGCTGAAATGTTAATGGAGGTAAGGGAAAGGAAGTGGGCTTCATCGTGCATCAAATAAATGGAGTACAATTTGGCCTTGGTATTTCTATACAAAATAACACGCATGCAGAAGAGCCTGCCATTCTCTGTCTGATATTGGCAGCTGAACACCCTGCTGGGTAAGCAAACGAAGTTGTGATTCTAACACACAGATGACAAAATGAGTAGATGATTTGGGCAGAATCTTCAGACCTCTGAGACAACTAGAGTTAAAAGGACTTTTAGAAGCAAGGGTGTTCAGGGACTGAACATCCTTTATCCTCAATTTCTGAACAGGAGATCCTGGTGCTACTGACAGACTTTAAACTTATCTTGATCCGTGGGTTGATTTAAAACCAGTCCTGGAAATTGTGTCTGTTCAAGGATTGGGGATGCTCACAGTCTCTTTCCTTCTCAAATTAATAAAATAGGTACTTTGCTCACAAGAACATACTCACAAACACAGTAATTTAAAAAAAAAATGCAACATATTTACCGCAGGTCAGAAACAGTACTTACTATGTCATTATGCATCTTGTTTGCTCTTTATTGCAATAATAAGAAATAGTTATTGTTTATCTCTATTTTACAGGAAAAAAGGCAAAGTTAAGATAGGAAGAATTACTAGCTGGCTGTCATAGGGTGAATGACCAGCAACCCAGACATGCTGGCTCCCTGGCCATGGTGAATGAAGCTTGTCTAGGAAGCAGTCATATGAGATCTGCCATGAGGCAGTTATACATCCAGGAAAAAACACATAAATTCTTTCCTTGGTTGCTAGGCTACTCATAGTCTTCCAGGAGCCTAAGAGATTCCCATGCTTTATTATTCACTACATTATTCTCTAAAAATCCAATATGATAATATCAAATATCATCCAGTAGATTGAACATAAGAAAAAATAGAATGTTCCTTGCATGCTGTCCTTATATGATACTCACCGATATGGACAGAACATTGTCACCCCATAGATAGTACCTCTATTGCATTTGTATTAGTTTCAGCTACAAACTTCAACTTTTCCAGGTCAAAATGGAAGAGATTAATATGTCTGATGATTCCTGGGTGGGTAGAGATTATAACTCCCCCAGTGCTATCTCATCTTTAAGGGAGTATTTGGCTATTTCTCACAAGATAAAATGTGCCCAATATTAGTCTGCCTCCTATTGTGACTCCTGTTCGCAGTCAGACTTGCTTTGTGTCCACAGGAAAGTTAAAGGACTTTACTGCATTTCTTTCATAGAAAACATGGAATCAGACTCTCTTTATCTACTGTGATGTAGCACATGATTGGATATGGTATAGCTCCTTTGTAACCGTGGGATGCACCCATCCTTCCATCTCTCCATTTTGAAGTGGAAGGAGATGGATATGAAGAGTAGGGTATCATACGAGACTGTGAAGAGCATATTTCCCTCTGTGTTGTGAAAACTATGTGGCTGTAATACGATTGCACATCTTTGGAGACTGAAGAAATAACATTAGGAATTGTTGGCTTTGGGTAATAGGAAGAGGAATTTTAAATTTGAATAATATTCTTCTATATTCTTTAAATTTCACAAAACTATCACTTTTATTTATAAAATAAACTTTGGGTTAAAAACAAATCACTTGACTTTGTTACAGTTTTATCCTTAGATGATACTATGATTTTGAGATTTGGTTGTCCAGACTTTCCACTCCAGTTTCTACAAAGCCCCCTTAGAGTCAGAGGTACAGAGTTTATATACCTGCTAAGGAGAGGTATGGCAGCACTTCCCTCCTCTGATGCTCTGATGCTTGAATGCTGTGGGCATTTGCTTAGGATGCTGGGCGTTCAGGGGATGCCATGGAATAAGTCAGGTGCTCCCTTTTATTGCTACTACGACTCCTAGAGGAAAGAAAAAACTTTAATCTACATGTAACCTATATAGAAGCAAAAAAAATTTTATGGCACATCTCTTTTCTAATATAGGTTAAACAATGAGAGGCTAATTGGATGTAGATTGAAGTAAATTTTAACTTTATCTCATCTACCGAAAAAGAGATGAGCCAGGCACGGTAGCACTGTTACAGATACCCAAAGGCATTCAAAGCTGTGAGTAATTATAAATTATACTCTGTTAATTAGACCCGGCCTAGAGTTGTACATGCTCATGGGATAAAGTATTATGCTTTAAATGAAACTATTCACAAGAAGAATTTTTAACTAATAGTGGAAAAATATGCTTTTAAGATCCTCTTTAAAACTGTATAGCTTTCTCAGATTTGCTCCTAAATATATTGACAGACAATGAGAGAGATCTTTGGTAGCTCATCTTCATGTCATAATATAAGTCAAACACCAATATAGGTAAGAAATATGTATTCTTGCCTATTCTTTCTTAAAATATAAACATTAATAACTTTCAGTATATCTGTAATAACACCTACTGTACAGTTTCCAATGTTTCTAATTAAGAGAATCATACTTTCCTAAAACCCTAACATTTTATATTAAACCTCAGTCTTAGCTCACCTCGTATCTGCAAGATTCATTTCTGCATTTTCTTCAACAGAGGAGACTCCGCTTTAGACATTAATCAGGTTCCTTCTAATTCATAAGCTAAATACCATGGGGACAGAACATTAAGGTAAATACAGGATTTACCATGTGTTACAAGAGCAGAATGGACATGAGATTAAAAAGATTCGGTGGGTTTTATAATATGCTTACTTTCACTTTTATATTGAAGTTTGCAAGTACTTTATGTTGGTTTATTAATCTTAAAAATGTTCTTATTATATTAAATAAACTAGAACTAAAACATTTAAGAATGATTTTTACCAGGGGCTGGGGGAATGGCTCAGTGGTCGAGAATGCTCAGTTTGCAAGCATGAGGATCTGGGTTTGAATCGCTACCACCCATGTAAAAGCTTGACATGGCCCTGTTATATCTGTAACCCAAGTGCGGTGGAGGAGGGACAGGAGACTCCTGGGAGTGTGCTGGCCTACCAACCTACCACACATGGTGAGCTGTATGTTCAATGAAAGATGGTGTGGCAGGGAAAAGAGGTGGCAAGTGATAGAGCAGGACAGCTGATCTCCTCTCTGGCCTCCCCACTACTGTGTGCTCCATACAGCTGCACACACTTGTATACCACATTCACACAAAAGGTAAATAAATAAATAAATCTTCCCACATGGGCTGATGTATGAGATGTGTTTAGGTCATAGACACATCCTTTTGCCCAAAGTGAGACATGCTTAAAGCATAGCCATTGGCCTTAGAATGTGCTTTTATTTTAAAATAGTCACTGTAAATACATTTAGCTAAGATGAGGTTTTACTGAGCTACAGTGGGCTCCTGGTCTCATAGCATGAACAACGACAGCCCTGTTAAGACACACAGCAGGAATGCAAAAGTGCTACTGAAGGCACTGACGACACTCTCACAGTTGTAAAGCAAGGAGCAACAAAATGATCAGCGAACAGCCTGAGCTGAGAGGAGGCAGCAAGGATTCCCACATGTGCCCCAGGGAGGCTGGCTCTGCTCAGCTTCACTTTGGACTCTTATCCTCCAGACAAGGAGACCATGTATTTCTCGAACCCAGCTTGCGGTCACACAAGACAGCCTTAGGAAGCTAGCCTTGTGAGTATGAAAGTGTGCTGCTTTACACGCATCACACCATTCTTTGCCAGTCGCTCTTGATATTTGTAGACATCAACAAGTTAAAGGGTCATTAGCATTCTATGGTGAACCCATTTCCTGAGTTTTTAAGTATGTAAGCTAGGATCCAGTAGCCGTGTTTACTATAGCAAAGTCACACATAAAACACATAGCCTGGAGCCTGGTACAAGGGAGTGGATGCGTAACAACATGAAGTCTCCCATGTCACCTCTGTGAATGCAACAGGGCAGCAGATGCTACAGCCACAACAGTTGCCTCGTTTGGCATGATTAGTCTCTGAGTAAGAAGAGCAGCTGAACCTGTGTTTTCAACTATGCTTATCCTTGACCTCAACCAAACAGACCGGAAGGACACATAGGATTTGCCCCCTTCCAGAAAAAGCTCCCTGGGCTTTTGTTTCTAGCTTGCTTCACTTGAGCTTTTGCCCCCACCCCCGAATAAGAACACCATTTAGAGGTTTGTAGATTTCCGAAAGTTTAATACGTTGACTTTAGATTAAGGGCTGATTATTCTTTTCAGCTGTGGTAGTAAATGGCTGTTTTACATACGCTAGCTTTATACTCAGAGTTGCTCTGAGTTGACTTTTTTCTTTCCCCTAATGTCTCCTCTTTTCATTTCATGCATCAGTTACAAACAGACTTTCCATTAGAGTTCCTGACTTCCCCCAGACAGCTGAGCTATCCTCAAGTATTCCCTTCAGTTCACTTAAGAGTTTACTCTTTGACAGGTACAAAGTTTCTCTGAGCTTTCAGTTGGCTTACCCATCAATGTGCTTTCATACTCTCAAATCTTGGGTCATCCATGTCTCTGACGGTGTGTGTGTGTATTTGTAAACTATTTCTTATTTTGCTTTTAAAAAATAGTTGTGCGTGAAACCAAGGGCTGTTTTGTTTTTCAGGGTCTGGATAATATTGACGATGATTGGGAAGGTGATCAAAGGGAAGACAACACCCAGCCACTCTCATGATAATGTTTAGACAGTGGTCACATTGATAGTAAGTTATTTTAGAGAAACAAGTTAACTCTTCTGGCCAGCCGTGGAGACCTGAGGCTTTTGTTGAGCATAAACCCCACTTCTCTCTTTGATGAATACCTTGATCATGCTTACCCTTTGGTGCATGTCCACGTGACAGTGTGTCACAAAAGCTCTACATCCTTGTGAGAGGTCTTGGCTTCTCTGCTGCCTGCACACGGATGACATCTGGTCGTGTATTCCCAACGGCTCTGTCTGGAAATTTATGCTGAAAGTTGGTTGCCCTGTTTGCACTGCAGCCAGACAGATGTAGGATTGGACATAGCCTGATGAGGGTAGGACAGATGAGATGGTGAAGCTGCAGAGCTGTTGGTCGCGATTGTCTGGTGGTATCTTATGGGAATAGCTCCGGTGTATACGGTAGGCATCTGAGTGAGGCTGACAGGGACTAATTACATTTCCTCCTCTGTTCTGTAATCTGCGTTCTCATAAGGGAAATGTATTATTATTCTTTTATTATTATTATTTCTGCAGTGCACCTGTAGTTTAAACTGGGATAGTCATGCATACTCAAGGATGGAGGACAGTAAGAAAATCATGTCGCCTGTATTATTCATGTCACTAGTGCATTCAATGCTCCTTGCTGCATTAAGATATTCCAAACTGCATATTTGAAGGTGAAAATGGTCAAATTAAACTACCTCGAACGCAAACTGCAGAATTAGCATGAAATTAATAAACAAACCCTGGAAAAGAACAAGCTGGCATGTAACACTAGCACAAGGTGTTCAAGGTAAGTGTGCCTGCCTAGGACTGTTGTCATGGTGGTTTTCAGGAGAAGGAGCCAATAATTATAATAAGGCAGGAAATTAAAGCACAGAAGAGAAAAAATATTTTCAAAAGGGCTAGATAGCTTGGGGGAGATATGCCTCTGGCATCTCAACTGAGGAGAGCTTCCAAGAAAAATATCTGGTTTAAGTGAGAGATTTCCCTCTTGTTTTTCAACTTTGAGAATCTGTAGAGAACCCAGCATGGGGCGAACAGGTGGAAGCAGAGATGTCACCACTGAACCAGGCAGTCGTCCTCAGAGGCAAAGTCCTAGGTTAACGCAACTTCAAAACATTCTTTCCTTTGTTTTCAGTTAAACCTTATGACACTAGGTGAGCATGCCCAGAGGCAGCCTGTCTATGGAGCTAACCTTTCAAACACAAGATTCCATGACCTTGAGCTCACAAGGTCCCCACATGCCTACCTCCTTTCACTCTTGCGTTATGATCTTAAACTGAGTGTGCTCAGAAATTTGCCTACCTCTAAGATGCTTTTCTATATGTGTATGTTTAGACTCCCCTAATATGGGCATTGTTTGTGAAATAACTAAGATGTCATTGCCTGTTGCATTTATTACCTATTTCTCTACTTTCCATATCTTGATCATGTTTGTTTTGGCTTTACAGTCACCAAAATCCACACCCATTACGCGTGGCTACAGTGAGGGGCAGATGCCATGGCCTGGATCATGGAGTTTATTGTCCATGGCAATGGACTAGGGCTCTGCACCACAGATGTTTAAGTCTTACCTATGTGTTGGCTACAAAAAAGTTTATTAAAGCCGTTTGTGTTTGGTCCAGCCCCTTCACAATGCCCTGCCTTGTCTGACATGTTCTGATGACTACTGAATTACTTACTGACCTTTTTCTACCATGTGGCAGATAAGATGAATTAAATCAGTCTATTAACTGACGTGCTTTAAAATTTTTCAATAAATGTTTTCACTAGCATCATTAAGCCATTATGCTGTTTTATGGTTTATGCTGGAGTTAATGAAATAAAATTAAGATCTGCCAAATAAGCAGCATTTTAGGTCAAATTGGCTTCTTTATGGGTTTTTAATACACAGACATGAAGTTAAAACCATTTTCTTCTGTAGCTCCTACCTATGTTAGTTAGAGTAGAGGGAGCATTAAAATATGTCAGTAGAGGACTTTGCAGCCAGCCCTGAAGATACCTGATAAAACAGGGTCAGATGAAAGGGGAGGAGGTCCTCCCCTATCAGTGGACTTGGAAAGGGGCAGGGAGGAGACCAGGGAGGGAGTGTGGGGTTGGGGAGGGAATGAGGGAGCGGGATACAGCTGGGACACAGAGTTAACAAAATGTAACTAAAAAGAAAAAAAATAATAATAATAAAAAAAATTAAAAAAAAATATGTCAGTAGGGCATTAAGGAACAAAGGCAGAAACTTCATGTTGGATTGTATAATCAAGAATGAGACCAAATTTGAATTCACTACTTCTTTCTGTTTCTTCCATCTGTCTGTAGTTTATGGCTAGTGCCCTGTCTGTTTTCTGTCTGTTGTATGTGTGTTATCTCTCTGTTCCTATTTCCTGTAGGTTGTGCTTATGTCTATTCTGTGTTTGAGCCTGCATGAAGAGTGTGTGTCACAAAGGGTCTTTGTTCTGTATTTATTGCCCAGCAGAGAACATATTAGGTACACAGTATAGAGATGGACAAATAGATTCACTACGGAAATCTTTAGCAGAGTTTTGCAAGGGAAGAAGTTACTTTTCAGACCCCAATTGACCCAGAGTGATATTCAAAACAGCCGACAATCATTATCAGTCCATAGCCATAGGCTGTTTCCAATATTTATGGGGCACTTGTTTTGTTTAAGGTTGTTCTCAATCTGTTGGCTGCTTTCAGCAAATGATTGCCACAACACAAACATACACATATATGATTCTTGGCCAGGGCATGGAAAAGCATACAATTTAAGTAAAAGTTAAAATACATTTAGCTCAGCTTCGAAAGGCTGGTTGCATAGCAAACCCAAGGCCTGGTGACGCTGGTTATATTGTTCTCTTAAAACAGTGGTTCTCAACTTTTCTAATGCTGTGACCCTTTAATACAGTTTCTAATGTTATGGTGACCCCCAACCATAAATTATTTTTCATTGCTATTTCATAACTGTAATTTTACTACTGTTATAAATCACAATGTAGATATTTTTGGAGATGGGGGTTTACAAAAGGGGTCATGACCCACAGGTTGCTGTCTTAAAGGAAGATTAAGCTTATACAGAATAGCAGATTTAAGTACATCATAATCTCAGATGATCTCAAGGTACATTATTAACCTGGCTACACTGTCTGTAAAAAGTTCATTCTCTTAGAGGGGAAGAGATATTTGCAGACAATAATGTATCAGCAGACCTGTCTGGCACATTAAATGGAATAAGATGAGATTACTTCACTTGGTCATATAGACAAGGATTTCAAGTCACCAAGTTCTTCTGAGAGGCATAAACCCTAGAGGGTCTTACTTATCTCTCACATTACTGTGTGAAAGGGGAAGGTTACAGTATAGGATCTGTACTTTTATAATGCTGACTGGTGGATCAGCAGTACTTCTCTCTCTCTCTTTCTCATCTCTCTCTTTCTCACTTACACAGAGGAAGAGAGAGACAGACACACATGCACACATAGGCATGCACACACACAAGGCACACACACACAGAGACACAAGCACAAACAACACTCTAATAATGTTCTATTTTCTATATTTGTGTGTGATTAAATATTAAGTATTATCTTAATAGAAAACAGGTTAAACATCTATGTGATGGACAAAAGAGTTTAGGACAAGATTTAAATGGAGGCCTTGGTGTCCATCCTCTGGTAGACCTGGTAATCCATTAGTAGCCCATTATCATGGGGAGTCTCAGATGACCCAATCCGCCATTGATGGAGTGCTTATGGAATAGGTGTTTTCACCAGCACACCAGATGATTTTGTGCTGATAGTCCAGAGAACACTGAGAAGATACCCTATTCTGACTGAAATGACTGTTACCTGGGTCACTTTCCAGGCAAATGTCGGTCTGCTTCAGCTAGCTTCATTCTAACAGCCCCAATGTGAGCAAGATGATAGATAGTAACTATGAGAGATGTGAAAAATGACTTCTCCATTGCTGAAGGACATTGATAAACGTATATCATTTTTGTTAAGTTCCAAGGAAACCTTGGTTATAGAGGTGTGATAATTGTACCTCAAAGGGAACATTGTAAGTTAGTTATTGCAAAATGCTTCACATGTTTTTGATGCTGGGGTGCTGGGGTAATCACTCTTTTGTTGAGAGCATGCACTGCTCTTGCAGAGGACCCAAATTGGTTCTCAACATCCATGGCAGAAGATCACAACTACTGGTAAGTTCAGTTCCAGGGGATCATTTTATGGCTTCTAAGAGAGCACCTGCTCATATCTACACAAAGATGCATAAACACCAGTCATGGTGGCAAAGACCTTTAATCTCAGTTCTTGGAGGAGAGGCAGATCTTTGTAAATTCAAGGCTTGCCTGGTCTACATAGTGTGTTTCAGGCCAGCCATGGCTGCAATAGTGAGACTCTGTCTTAAAAGATCTGGGGAGACTCTGTCATAAAACAGCTGGGATTTCAGCCATGAGTTTTCTGTTTCCTGTTTGCTACTTTATCTAAATAGACTGAGTTGACCTCCTAAAGAACTAATCCCTCCCCTAATCCAAAGAAAGTCATGACTTCCTACTCTATTACTCTTTTTAACAACAAATATTTCTAAATATTTCTTAGGAAACTGGGAATAGTGCTACCTCAAAATACCATACCTGGGCATATATACAAAAGATGTTCAATCATACAATGAGGACATTTGCTCAACTATGTTCATGGCAGTTTTATTTGTAATTGACAGAATCTGGAAACAACCTAGATGTCTCTCATCTGAAGAATAGATACAGAAATTGTGGTACATTTACACAATGGAGTACTACTCAACCATTAAAAACAAGGAAATCATGAACTTTGCGGGCAAATGGATGATGGAACTAGAAAAAAATCATCCTGAGTGAGGTATCACAGAAGCAGAAAGACATACATGATGTATACTCATTTGTAAGTGTATATCAGTCATATTATATAGGATAAACATACTAAAATCTACAGACCTAAAGAAGCTAAATGACAAGGAGGGTTCTAGGGAAGATTCTTGATTCTCATTCAGAAGGAAAACAGGATAGACACTGGAAGCAGTAGAAGTTAGGACACGACTGGAGCCTACCACAGATGTCCTCTGAAAGACTCAAACCAAAAGGGGATTGAAGCATATGCACAGACTCATAGCCAAACTTTGGACAGAGCACAGGGAGTCTTATGGAAGACGGGGGATATAAAAGGATCAGAGGGAACAGGATCCATACAAGGAGACCAACAAAGAAAAAAAAAAAAAGAAGGAGGGCCCAGGGGGCCTGCAAAGACTGATGTATCAGTCAAAAACCATACATAGAGAGGAGCTAGACCCTCTCCTCAGATGTAGCCTTTAGACAGCTCAGACTCCATTTGGGTTCCCTAGTGAGAGGAGAAGAGACAGTCTTTGACAGGAACTCTGTTGCCTGCTCCTTGATCACTTCTCCCTGGTGGGGAAACCTAGCCAGCCCACAAAGAAAGAGGAGCTAGGCAGTTCCAATGGGACCTGATAGGCTAGGGTTAGCCAGTAGGGAAGGAGGACTTCCCTTATCAGTGGACTAGGGGAGAGGAATAGGGGAGGGAGCAGAAAAGAGGGTGGGCTCCGGAAGGATGAGGGAGGGGGCTACAACTGGGATACAAGTGAATAAATTGTAAATAATAACAATAATAATAATTAATAAATAAATATTTTGGAAATGAAAACCACAACCACTCAAAATGGAGAACTGTGGAGCCTCGTCCTGACGTTTACATCTCCAAAGCACTCCTTCACCTAAGTCTCAGGGAACATTGTGGAAGAGGAAATAGTGTAAGAGCCAGAGAGAGGATCAGGGAGTTTTCTCTAAGGCTCTGTCTCCTAGTAATGTCAGGAGCTACACCCATGAAGTCTCACCAACATGACTGCCTAAACATTAGTTTAACATGGATGACAGCAAAGGATATGCCGAAGGGGAGTGAGGGAAAGACCAGGAGGCCTCAACTCTACACAAAGAACTACAGGCAACTAAGGAATGTTAACAGGAAGAGAAAGAGTCTTCCCCAGGGAAGAGCACACCTACCAAATAGTCAGGCCTGAAAACATACATACATGTTGCATTTTACAGACTAGGTTAGGTTTAGCAATAACTATATATTTACACAGACATAAATGCACGTAACAGAGATTAGTGAGAAAAAAACCCATAAATTTGAAAGAAGCAAGGAGAATTTGAAAAGAGAAAATGGAAGGGGAAAATGATGTCATTATATTATAACCTCAAAAATAAATAGAAAACATGCAAATACTTTTTTTTGTTGCAGGAAGCTGTGATGATTTGATGGCACAACTTAAAAGAGAACCTGGGATGTATGGATGGTGAGGGATGGACATTACACCTTTGTTCTCAGGAAGAAAACAGATTTTTCTCACTTTATAAAGTGGAAGCATTAAGAAAAAAAACTGCATTAACTATGATAGAAATGAAATCATCTTAAGTATCTGCCCCAAATAAAGGCAGTCCTGTCAACCCTGATCTAAATCTGATCTAAATCATCATGAAGAAAATAAACATTCTAGAGCTTTCATGATCTGTTTGTTCCAGCAACATAGTTCTCACAGCACTGAGCCAACCTTAAATAGTATTTGTATTCTGCGACTATAATATCTAATGTGGGAGAAGTTTAAGGGAAGTCAGGGACCTTGTTTTGAAAATCCAATAGGCTTTTATTAAGTATAATGTCTTGATTTAAATATTCAACTAGTCTCAGAACATCTCAGATCTCAGTTTCTATAGGACTGAAACACCTTGTTATGTAGTCTTTTCTTGAATACTGAGAACTTCTCTGGCAACGTAGTTGGTTTAGGATAACTCAAACCTCCTCATAGCTACTTCCTACAGAACCAGTAATAGGCATGCCTACACTGCTTGCTTGCTCTGATATTCAATAAGACATTTCCAGAAATGTCCAGAAATTTGGCCTTGGAGAACCTTGTAATGGAGTCTCAAAAAGAATAAAGCCATTACACTAACATTTCTTTCAAGTATATAGCTTCACAAAGTATAGTCCTCTTTCTTCAAAAGGGTTCAGGTTATGACCCAATGCCCTATGAAATTATAAGCAGGTTAAATATATTTTCAGATGAACTAAATTTGGAATACGAGAGGGCAACTGTCTCTAGGAAAGCTATATGATTTCTCCTCTTTCCTTGTAAAATGTAAAAATCTATTATACTCTGATGAAAGGGGGACCATTTCCAAAATGGCAGTTTAGCTAAGATGTTTCCTACAGGGATGAGCACAGAGTCCCAAGCACATCAAGGCCATGTGGCAGATTGTGCTGCTGTTGTCAAGAGAGCTGCCAAAATGAATTCTGATTTTAGGAGACAGATTTGATTAGAGAAGTCTCATTATGATTTTGAAATTTTGTTTCATGGACTATTTATAGAAAAAATATTTCTCAAATGGAAAATTCCCCAAAGGAGTTCTAATACATTGTTTGACTCATATGGAACTAAATTGCATCTAGGCCCTGGTGAATCCCGCAGTCCCTGGCAAGGTCCGCACCCTGTCTTTTCAGAAAACAAAACTAAAAAGAAAACAACAACAAAATCCCATGCAGGCCACTTTTCTGAGTGTCTGCCCCCATGGCCATTCGGATTTGTAGTTTCATTTTGCTCTGTAGGCTTTAATTTTCAGCAGTTGGTTTGTTCAGAATCATGTAAGCTATTCCAGTTCAACAACAAATAGTCAATCTTCCATTTGTGCAAGACATGAAATTGCGTTTTGGCACCCACTAAAGCAAAGCGCAGACAAGAGCCTAAGGGCGGGTGGTGTGGGGGATCTCCTCAGAGGAGGTGAGGACGCTGGTCTGCAGGATCAGCAGAGGAGGATGGCTGCTGTAGATATCTTTCCAGATCATGGATGGCGAGGCTTTCAGCTCTCCCTGGTTTCTTCAGGAGTCAGTGAATTCATGTTCTGTCAGATCACGGCTTCGGCTGAGTGTTTCACATGGCGGCCCCTATACATGCATGTTTGCTGGGTCCGGTACTTGTGACTTTGGAATCTCCTCTGTCACTTTCCTCAAAGACACCAGAAAGTTCTGGAATAAGAAGAAAACAAAATCAGGGTTCAGCGTCTTCTGATTTTTTTTTAAAATTGAGTTTACTCTGATCCATGAAATTTTAATTAAGACACTTTAAAACTATACTTCAAAATGTTTTAAAATTTAAATGAAAGTTAATTTGGAGGGCTGGAGAAATGAATCAGCAGTTAAGATGGCTGCTCTTCCGGAGGATGCGGGGTTTAGCTCCCAGCACGCTCATAGTAGCTCACAAACATCTGTAACTCTGTCCCAGAGGGTTAGATACTTTCTTCTGCTCTCTGAAGGTACCTGGTTTGAATGGATGCCATACACAGACATACATGCAGGCCAAACACCAAAAGCACGGGAGGGATAAAATAGGTTAATTACCCGAATTCTCAGAATGAACTCTTCTGATGTAGGAGGGGCATCTGTGCCTGTCAGCAAGCAAGGAGCCACTGCTCCCAACAGCTGACCAGAATGACAAGAAGCTCATGACTGTGAAATGGATGTCATCGTGGACTATCTGTACCTTTTATTTACTTGGAAAATATTCTTAGAAATGGAATGAATCTTACACAGTTACTATTTTTCTCTTCAAGTGATTCACTTCCTGATAGGACACCCTTGGTGATCATGGTTGAAATTCGAATTTTTTAATTGCCAACACCATAAAGATTACACACTAAAGAAAATATATATCTCCACAGTGTAAATTGCATCGCATTTTCATAGTAATGCTTTGCAAATGTCAGATTCCCATCAAAGATTTGTTGACAAAGTCTTTGATATGGGCAACTTTAAAATCTGTTTAGATGGAAGTTTCACTGGATTACAATAAATGATGATGAATTTGAACATGAAAATTAAATAGTTTCACATCTCAAGGGAGGAAAGTGATTATATTGTGCTTTTAGTTCATGTTTCACTTAAAAATTCTTGGGTAGATAACCTATTCTATGTGGAAGGTGTTGTATTAAACTACTA
This sequence comes from Psammomys obesus, assembly GCF_907164565.1. NCBI lineage: Eukaryota > Metazoa > Chordata > Mammalia > Rodentia > Muridae > Psammomys > Psammomys obesus. The sequence goes on along the minus strand of NW_026592510.1, from coordinate 14,727,615 downwards.
TGAGAAATATTTTACTACATTTACACTTCCTGAAACAAAACTATATATATGTGTGTGTGTGTGTGTGTGTATGTATAGTGAATTTATATACCCACGTGCTATGCTTCTTTCTACTAAATTTAACTTATGAAGCACAAATTTGCATATGAAAGTCTCTTTAAAGCATATCTTGTCACTATAAATATGAATATATACTATAAATTCAACTTTGCTATGCTGTGCTCACCATGACAAAGGATTGTAGGTTTATTAAAGTCTCTCTGCCAGACAACTGTGTGATACAAAACTTATCTAAAAGATACTAAATCCCAAGCCCTATCAAGCTGAAAAATGTATTTGCCTCAAGCTTAAGATTATATCTCAGGTTAACATATGAAACAGCTTCTCTCAACAAGAGACAGTTCATGGGAAGTTATCTCTTTTTCTTTCCTTTCTTCCTTTTCTCTCTCCCTTCATACCTCCCTTCTCTTTCTCTCTCTGCTTCCTTTGGTTCTTTCTTTTTGTGCCTTAACAATATTCCCTATTATATAAATTTTGCCTCCTCATAGCCTAATGCAGGTAATAAAAACAGAAACAAAAATCTGATAGAAGTCTTTGTAAGCTACATCTGTGTGACATTGCTGGGGACTGTGATCTTGTCCAGAGTACTTTGATTCTAAAGGAACCAAAGGAAACAGAAAATAACAATCTGAACAACAGCAGCAATAACAACAAAACAAGAAGAGTTTAGGACCTGGTTGTGAATATGTTATGATATTCAGATTATCAGTTAGATCTTCTTGAGTTGAGTATTAAAATGTAGAACAAAATGGTTTGACCCAAAGCATGAATGACATATGGCCCTGTCATGGGAATGCTTGGGTATTCATTGCACTGAAGAACTATTTTCCATGTCATGACATAAAATCAGCCATTGCCCTGAAAGATTTCCAGTGTTTCTGCCCCAGTGCTTGTGGTTTTCAATGCCACATCTATATATTGTACCACTGGGTGATTTCAAGATGCATGTTGAAAACCAATCATCTTTTTTCATCTCTGGTTCTGCCTTTGCTGAAGGGATAGTTGCTCACCAGCAGCAGATACACCAGACCCTGTCAACAGTCATCACTTTACTTTCGGGACTCCCCCCTCAGGCCTTTACTGCCTGCCATACTTCCACTGCCATCACTCCAGCATTGCTGCTTTTCAACCTGGCCCATCACATGCTGCCCTGCTTTTGCCTCATGTTTCTGTACTATTAGTGTTTTTTATTTTCTCTCTTACAGTTCTGTCTCCTGGCCAGCTTTGAAGTCTCTTCCATGCACGGGAACACTTGGGCCTGCATTGGCTCAGATTCTTTTTCTCTTGGCTCTTCAGCTGCTACGTTTGATGGGAAAAAAAAACCAAAAAACCAAAAACATACAATTAGATAAGACAGAAACACACACATTTAGTTCGGCCATTGAAGAAGCATCATCCATGTTCCCTTTGTGCAATGTTAAGCTCACTTCTGCAGAGGCCACTAGGACTTGCTTTTTCTTCTGTCTCCATCCTGCCTTTCTTCATTCCCATAGGTATTGCAAGATGGCTGCAATCTGGAGGGAAGTTTTCCATATCTTTGTTTATGCAGCTCTGTTTATAATTTCTTTCCTCACAGTCCTCTCCCTATGCCTCTTGTCTCCAAAAATAATTCTGTCCACTGCCCCTCCATATTCCTGTGCAAAGACTCTTAGTCACTCAGCCTTTCTCAATAGACCAATCTCTGCTTCCCAGCTCACCCCACTTACTCTTCAGCAGGGCTTGCTCCTAGTCTCTGAAAATAGAACAATCAACTGTTTGCTCGTTCTTTTTCTCCCTCTCTCTCTTTCTTTGCTTTCACGCATAGCTCTGTCACTTCTGCTACACCATGGGCATTTATGGATCCCAGCTTACGGCTGAATCAACACAGAAGCTTCTTCCTAGGTTCCTAGACTCTGGCTTTTGGCTTCAATGCACTTGAATTAACACTTCTTGTCTCTTCTTCCTCCCCTTACATGCTGCCTGTCTCTTACCCTTAGATTGTTAGTATGAGTGCTCTGAATTTGTCCTGTTGATTTTACTTGTTTCCTTGCTTAGCATTCCTCAAGTTCACTCATTAAGGATATCCTCATGATTCCCCCAAACAAACCTTCCCACAACCATGACTCCAAAACCAAATCTCCATTTTCAGAAGCTTACTGGATGTTTTGATATGATTGCTTGCAATCCAGTTTGTCTAAAATTTAATAAGTTACATCTCTTCTAAATTTTTCTCTCTGTCATACCTTCTCGGTGTATTTTAATTTCTGGGAGGAAGAGCATAATCCCTAATAAAAACAAACCCTTTTGGCTTGACACAAATATAATCCAGTACAGTACAGTGATCGCCAAGATTTTGAGGTATTTTCCTTCTCAGAAAAATCACTGTGCTACAGATGATTATCTTTGTGATTTGGTTTATCTCTGAGTGCAGTGAATATGGAATGGTTTTATTTTTAGCAATTTAAAAGGCCAAGCAATGTCTGGACCACGTCAATTATTTGCTAATCAAAATTCTTTGTTCTTCTGTAAGTAAAAGCTCACAAGTAAGAAGTTAATTCGGGAAATAAATTGGTTTTCCTAGGTAATAAATCTGAAAACAAATTAAGAGTTGACCAAATCCAGCCGATGGCCATTTCAACATCACTCTCGCCTTAGATGAATATACTCCACCCCCAAATCAAAAAGTTGAACAGTTTTGAGGACCTCCAAAGCTCCTTTGCTCGTGTGTAGGGATCTCTTTTTCGTGGCTTTCAGAAGACTACTCAGAAGGAACATTGGTGTCCCCATTAATACACTCCAACAGAGCTTTCTACTGCCAAATATGAGAACACTAGAACCGTATTTAAAGGAACAAACTAGAATTCATTTTTACCAAACATAAACATCATAAAGTAGCTCTACCATCTTTTTTGTTTGTGCGTACAGTGCCACTTGCATTCTTTGTTTCTGCTGTCCTTACAGTTCTCACAAGGAAAAAATAAAAACATAACTATGATCTCTCCAGAAAAATGGGTGTTTGGGATTCGTGGATTTCTTTGTATATCACCTCACTAAGTGAGATTTAGAGAGCCTGAAGGTGGGAGTCAGGAGACAGGGGAAGGAGGAAGAAATGGGTAAGAACAAAGACTATGAAGCACAGGAGGAAGCTTGCTGGAGGAAATGGAGGCAAAGCAATGCATCAAATGGATATTTACAGTATGTGGAGTGAGACATAAAGCCATTTTTCCAATTACACTACAAATATTCATGAAAATCTCCTTTGCTCACCAGTGCGGTTCAGGATAAGTAGATTCTGGGGTATGCAAAGAATCCTCTTTACTAATGGTGCTCGTATATTCTGCTTAATGGATGGTGGTGTTATAGCTCAAACAGTATAAAGCAGTTAATGATGCAATTATGTTTTCACATTTTATTCTTTTATTGAAAATATATTTTTCTTTCAAACAATACATCCTAACACATTTTCCCCTTCCTCCACTTCCCAACTCCTCCTTACATCCTCTCTCCTCCAGATCCCCTCCCTCTCCCCCTTCCATCAAAAAGATCAGGCTTCCAAGAGAAAACAACCAAACATGACACAAGACAGTGCAATCAGAGAAAGCAAAAGCCCTCACACTGCAGCTGGACAAAGGGAAGAAAAGACTCTCAAGAGCAGGCAAACAGTCAGAGACACACTTGCATTCAGGAGGACCACAGAAACTTCAAGTTAGCAGCCACAACATAAACGCAGAGAACCTGATGCATACCCATGCCGACTCCATGCTTACCATTCCAGTCTCTGTGAGTCCACATGCACTCTGGTTAGTGGATTCAGTGGGCCATGATTTCCTAGTGTCTTCCATCCTTTCTAACTCCTACAATCTTTCCACACCCTCTTCTGTGGAATTCCTGAAACTCCAACAGGAGGGACCCAACAGAGAACCTCTGGTTTAGGTTTTCTACATAATGTCTGGCTATGGTTCTCTGTACCTCACACTTGCTGCCGGAGTTAGCCTCTCTGATGACTACTGGACAAGAAACCAATCTATGCGCATAGCAGAATATCATTATGAGTTATTTCATTGTTTTGTTTTGTTTAGACCAGTCATGTTTGGTTCTACCCTAAGTCTTTGGGCTCTCGAATCTCTGGTTCCTGGCCATCCAATCAATGTTGGGCATGGGCTCCCTCTTTTCAGATGGACTCAAGTTAAATCAGACTTTGGCCTCTCTCACAAGTTCTATACCACCATTACCCCAGCTCATCTTCCAGGCATGACAAATTGTTGGTTAAAGGTTTTATGGCTGGCTTGGTGTCTGCATTACTCTTTTGGTAGCCTACAAAGTACTCCCCTCCCCCCAGCCACACACACACACAAAGCTAGAACATAGGTCTGAAAGCAACAGCTTGAGCTCTCCACATTCAAAGAAATGTGTGGCTGTTGTCCTCGACCACTGTCAGTTTATGGAGAGCAACCCTCTGTCCTAGCATTGGCCGAGGTTATTTGGCAATCTCCATGGAAACCCTTTTGCCAACATCTCAACCAAATGAAAGCCTTGCCTGGCTACAAGAGAGGTCCACTTGAAACTCTGTATCCTCCATTACTGGGAGTCCTCAAGGGGTCATCCTCAAATTTTGGGAAGTTTTGACAGCACTAAGTTTCCACATTATCCCCCTACCCACACAAGTGATCCCAATTCCAGCTGTCTATTCCTGTACTCTCTCTCTCTCTCTATCCCACCTCCCCAACCACTGATCACACCCACTCCCATTCCTACCTGCCTACAATCCACCTACAAAATCTATTCTATTTCCCCTTCCTAGAGTTATCCATGCATTTCCCTCAGAATGCATTTACCTAACCTCTCTGAGTCTATGGCTTATAGCTTAGTTATTATTTATTTAATGACTAATGTCTCCTATAAGTGAACACATTCCATAATTGTCTTTCTGGGTGTGATTTACCTCAGATAATTGTTTTTCTATTGTTGTTGTTGTTCTTCTTCTAATTGCCTGCAAATTTCATGATGTATTTTTTTTAACAACTGAGTAATACACCATTGTGTAAATGTGCCACATTTTCTTAATTCATTCTGTTGAGGGACATCTAGGTTGTTTACAGTTTCTGACTATTATGACTAAAACTGCAACAAAGATAGTTGTGCAAGTGTTCTTGTGGTAGAATGGAATGCCCTTTGGGTATATGCCCAAAGGTGATATAGTTGAGTCAATTCTTAACTTTCTGAGGAACTATCATATTGACTTCTATAGTGACTGCTTTTCTTCTATCACATCGATTTCTATAGTGACTACTTTTTTCTTCTATCACATTGAGTGTATCCAGTTTTATGTTGAGGTCTTTGATCTGCTTGAACTTGAGTTCTGTGCAGGGTGATGAATATGGATGTATTTGCACTCTTCTACATTCACAATCCAGTTTTACCAGCACCATTTGTCGAAGATGCTGTCTTCCCTCCCCACCCCACCCCTAGTGTGTTTCTCTGACTTCTTAAACAAAAAGCAGATGTCTGTAAATGAGTGGATTTATATCTGGGTCTTCAATTTGATTCCTTTGATCAGCATATCTGCTTTTAGGACAATACCATTCAGCTTTTATTACAATAGCTTTGTTGTATAACTTGAAGTCAGGGGTGGTGATAACTTCAGCAGGCCTTTTCTTGTACAGGGTTGTGTTAGCTACCCTGTGTTTCTGTTCTTTCACATGAAGTTGAGAGTTTTCCTTTAAGGCCTGCAAAGAATTGTGTTGGTATTTTGATGGTATTGCATTGAATCTGTATATTGCTTTTGGTAAGATGTTCATTCTTACTCTGCTAATCCCACTGATCCATGAATGTGGGAGATCTTTCTCTTCAATTTTTTTTTCTTCAAAGGCATAAAATTTTTTATCATTCAAGTCTTTCATTTGCTTGGTTAGAATTTCTTCAAGATATTCTGTATTATTTGAGACTATTGTGAAGTGTTGTTTGCCTGGTCCTGAAGCTGCCTTGGACCCCTGCCTTCCGCTTGTTCAGGTCAGTTCAGTGTCAGGAACTGTCATGCATCCCTTAGTCCTTAAAATGGTAAATGGTTCTAAGTGCAACTTCTCTGTCTCCCTCCTCCTCTTCTTTCTTTATCTTCTTTCTTTCTCTTCTCTAGTTTTCCTCTGTCTTCTTCTCTGTCTTCTCCTCATGTGTGTTTCTTCTGCTCCATCACAGTCCTGCATCTTCCTACATTAACTCTGTAACTACTCCTAAGTGTTCCTTTCTTTGCGGCCTCAACTCCCATCAGACTGTCCTGTAGACTGTGGTCCTCAGTAAGCATCCAATGTGTGTTTCTAATGTCACTATAGGGAAGTAAAGTTGTTTTTACATTTCTTCTCCTTTTAGTTATTTTTTTAGCATAAATGTAGGATGCTTGTAACTTTGCCGCTGCTTCTCTGTTTTATTCCCTCATTTGCTGACCTGTATTGATGACTCCAACAGTCACATTTTACACATGAACTATTCAGAGGAATGGTCCCAAGCCTCTGCACCTGCTCTGTGAGGTGTGAGTGAAGCATCCCTTCCCGTGGGATTCCTCCTTTGTACTCTAGCGAATCATATTGCTTCCTCTTTTTGTTCCTGTAATATCTTATAATCATAAGTCCGCACCTTAGTCCCTAAAATACACTTCTAGAACAATCTGTTTTTTTTTTTTCATACACCATAGCTTATCAGTGGATGATTGGTGAATAATAGTTAATGTGCAAGTGAACAAATGAAATATAGGAAGAAGATTAATGTTCTAGCCAAATTTCTCAATTAAAAGTTCAAAAAAACTCTTGATGCAGTCCACTCATTTCATTTTCCAGTTTTCTGCATTCTTGGTAATTATATATATCAGCTAATACTATGTGGATGGTATATCCCCACTGTTAGATAAGAAAACAATGCAGCACAGAGGACAGAACAGTTTCCGGTTTGGCTTTCCTCACAGCGAGCTAATGCCATGTCCCCACGGTTTTTGTGAATGTCAATTACTATTGTATGGTAAACATGGGACATGAAATCACAAGTGTGATATTTTATGAGAACTAATCTTTTTCTAATCTTCCATTCAGTGACTTTCTTTTTAATTAAATCACTTTAAAAGGTCCTTTGTCATCTGAAAAAACTCTATAATGAGAATAGAGTAAACTTAGATTTGACTGACGCTTGCACAAGGTTTTAAATGAGAATCTTCTCTTGGAATAATCTGTGTTGTTGTAAATATAAAAAAAGAGCAGTGTTGGGCTATATAATGTTTATCATTAGCCTTAAGCTAATCATTGCGGCATTATTTAACCTGCTACCACAAATAATAAGACATAGACACCTGTTAGATTTTAATTGCCTTAATTACCTTAGGCCAGGCAGATATTTGACTACACTGTCTCAATATCTTCACCATCCATCTCCAAGCCCCGACCCAATTCCATACATATTCCCATGGTACTTTCTTATATTCTTCATCCAGGCCTTTTCACACCATTATTGGAGTCCTTTCTCTTGGCACACATGATTACTTCTTCATGCTAATGCATTCTGATATTCTCCTTCTTTTTCTCTTCCTGTCCCTCTCTTTCCCATGACCCTCTCTGTGCTCCAAAGTCTGGGAACCTTAGCCATGCCTATCCTATTCTGCCCTGCCAAAGTATAGGCTGTTTAATCAACTAATCAGATGTGTCTCCAGCAGGTTTTCAAAACAAAGATAGGTGTAGCCAGATCTTAAGGGCCAGTAACACGCATCAGACCAAACTCCAACAAATCTGTCTTTAGCATCTTTCTAAAGTCTAAGCTTTTTCCTGAAATAACCAGTCTCTGGAGTTTCCACTACTACAGGTTCCTGTAACTCGCCTCCTCATTCACATGTTGACAGATGCTCTGCAGGTTCTATTTCTTGAGTCTGTACTGAAACTTCTTTTTTAGTCACACCACCTTTAGAGGAGTTTCAATCCACCCCATTGAGGCTCTAATAATATTTTTCACATCTTCAGAGAAAAACTTCAGAGACCTGAGCAGAAGATCAAGTTAGTGCTTCTTCATCTCGTTGGGATTTTGGACCCTTTGAGTCTGACCAAGGTTCCCTCTCAACAAAATGCGCACCTGCACTCACCAATGCTGACTGAATGCTTAGTGTATTTTAAGTCCATACGATACATTCCCTTAGCCCTTAGGCCATGGGGCTTAGATTCTTGAGCTAAGTTTGGATGTCACCTAGTGAAAGGTGTGTTAGAATATTTTTTATTTTTATTAATTACACTTTATTCACTTTGTATCCCCCATAAGCCCCTCTCTCCTCTCCTCCTAATCTCACCTTTCCTCCCCCTTCTTCACTCATGTCCCTCCCCAAAGTCCACTGATGGGGGAGGTCCCCCTCTCCTTCCTTCTGATCTTAGTCTATCAGATCTCATCAAGAGTGGCTGCATTGTCATCTTCTGTGGCCTGGTAAGGCTGCTCCCCCCTCAGGGGGTGGGGTGATTAAAGAGCAGGTCAATCAGAATATGTCAGAGGCAGTCCCTCTTCCCATTACTATGGAACCAACTTGGACACTAAACTGCCATGGGCTACATCTGTGCAGGGGTTCTAGGTTATCTCCATGTCTGGTACTTGGGTGGAGTATGAATCTCTGTGAAGACTCCTGTGTTCAAATTTTCTGGTTCTGTTGCTCTCCTTGTGGAGTTCCTGTCCTCTCCAGATCTTACTATTTCCCACTTCTTTTATATGATTCCATGTACTCTGCCCAATAGTTGGCCATAAGTCTCAGTATCTGCTTTGATAGTCTGCAGGGCAGAGCCTTTCAGAGGCCCTCTGTGGCAGGTTTCTAACTTGTTTCCTGTTTTCTTCTTCTTCTGATGTCCACCCTCTTTGCCTTTCAGGATGGGGATTGAGCATTTTAATCAGAGTCCTCTCTCTTGACTAGTTTCTTTAGATGTACAGATTTTAGTAGGTTTATCCTATATTACATGTCTATATGAGTGTGTATATACCATGTGTATCTTTCTGCTTCTGGGACAGCTCACTCAGGATGATCCTTTTCAGGTCCCACCATTTACCTGCAAATTTCATGATTTCCTTGTTTTTCATTGCTGAGTAATACTCCATTGTGTAGATGTACCACAATTTCTGCATCCATTCTTCAGTTGAGGGGCATCTGGGTTGTTTCCAGCTTCTGGCTATTACAAATAAAGCTGCTACAAACATGGTTGAGCAAATGTCCTTATTGTGTACTTGAGCCTCTTTTGGATATATGCCTAGGAGTGGTTTGGCTGGATCTTGAGGAAGCGCTATTCCCAGTTGTCTGAGAAAATGCCAGATTGATTTCCAGAGTGGTTGTACAAGTTTACATTCCCACTAGCAGTGGAGGAGGAGTCCCCTTTCTCCAGAGCCTCTCCAGTTGTGTTGTCACTCAGGTTTTTCATCTTGGCCATTCTGATGGGTGTAAGGTGAAATCTCAAGGTCATTTTGATTTGCATTTCCCTTATGGCTAATGATGTTGAGTATTTCTTTAAGTGTTTCACTGCCATTCTATATTCCTCTACAGAGAATTCTCTGTTTAGCTCTGTTCCCCATTTTTTAAGTGGATTACTTGGTTTGCTGCTTTTCAGCTTCTTTAGTTCTTTGTATATACTAGATATTAGCCCTCTTTTGGAAAAAGGGTTGGTAAAGATTCTTTCCCAATCTGTAGGCAGTCGTTTTGTTTTGATGACGGTGTCCTTTGCTTTACAAAAGCTTTTCAGTTTCATGAGGTTCCATTTATTGATTGTTGCTCTTAGAGCCTGTGCTGTTGGTGTTCTGTTCAGGAAGTTGTCTCCTGTACCAATGAGTTCTAGGGTCTTCCTCACTTTTTCTTCTATCCAATTTAATGTGTCTGATTTTATGTTGAATTCTTTGATCCACTTGGACTTTAGTTTTGTGCAGAGTGGTAAGTATGGATCTATTTGCATTTTTCTACATGTAGACATCCAGTAAGACCAGCATCATTTATTGAAGATGCAATCTTTTTTCCATTGTATGGTTTTGTCAAAGATCAGGTGTCCTTAAATGTGTGTGTTTATTTCTGGGTCTTCTGTTCAGTTCCATTGATCCACCATTCTGTTTCTATGCCAGTACCATGCAGTTTTTATTACTGTTGCTCTATAGTACAGCTTAAGATCAGGGATGGAGATACCTCCAGAAGACCTTTTATTGTAGTGGATTGTTTTAGCAATTCTGAGTTTCTTGTCATTCCATATAAAGTTGAGAATTTTTCTTTCCAGGTCTGTAAAGAACTGTGTTGGGAATTTGATGGGAATTGCACTGAATCTGTAGATTGCTTTTGGTAAGATAGCCATTTTTGCTATGTTAATCCTGCCAAGCCATGGGCGTGGGAGATCTTTCCAACTTCTGATATCTTCTTTTAATTCTTTCTTCAGAGACTTGAAATTTTTTTCATACAATTCTTTGACTTGCTTGGTTAGGGTTACACCAAGGTATTTTATGTCATTTGTGGCTATTGTGAAGGGTATTGTTTCCGTAATTTCTTTCTCAGCCCTTTGTCTTTTGTATACAGGAGGGCTACTGATTTTTTTGAGTTAATTTTGTATCCAGCCACTTTGCTGAAAGTGTTTATCGGGTGTAGGAGTTCCCTGGTAGAATTTTTGGAGTCACTTGGGTATACTATCATATCATCTGCAAATAGTGATAATTTGACTTCTTCCTTTCCAATTTGTATCCCCTTGATCTCCTTCATCAGTCTTATTGCTCTAGCAAGGACTTCCAGAACTATGTTGTAGAGATATGGAGAGAGTGGGCAGCCTTGCCTTGTCCCTGATTTCAGTGGGATTTCTTTAAGTTTCTCTCCATTGAGTTTGATGTTGGCTATAGGCTTGCTGTATATCGCCTTTACTATGTTTAGATATGTGCCTTGTATCCCTGATCTCTCTAGTACTTTAAACATGAATGGATGTTGGATTTTGTCTAATGCTTTTTCAGCATCTAGGGAGATTATCATCTGGTTTGTTTTTTTTTTCTTTCAGTTTGTTAATATGGTGATCACATTGATGGATTTCTGTATATTGAACCACCCCTGCATACCTGGGATGAAGCCTACTTGGTCATAGTAGATGATAGCTTTGATATGATCTTGTATTCGGTTTGCAAGTATTTTGTTGAGTTTTTTTTTTTTTTTTTTTGCATAAATGTTCATAAGGGAGATTGGCCTGAAATTCTCTTTCTTTGTTGGGTCTTTGTGAGGTTTAGGTAACAAGGTGACTGTGGCTTCATAGAATGAGTTTGGTAGTGTTCCTTCTGTTTCTATTTTGTGGAATAGTTTGAAGAGAACTGGAGTTAGAATATTGACAGCAAACTGAAGGCAACTGAGAGGTAGATAAGGGCATGTGTTCATGAAAACTACCAAGATTTTGTCTCAGGAAACATGATCTATGAAAACTAATGAGAGAATATTTACAAGATAAATTATGACAGATATAAATATAATTTGTTTGATAGAGAAGTATGATGTAGTTTTGCAAATACTAAAAAGGGATTATTGATATTCAGAGTAGTTTTTGAGATCAGTGACATGGCAACAATAGACTTCTTTTGATAGGGCTATTTATTTACATTGACTCTTGATTTTAGAATATGTGCTTGATCGGAAAACTGGTAAGAAAAATTACAAGTTTCCTGTGGACTGTATGCAAGCAGACCAAACATCATTCATTGGAAAAGTGTTGTTTGAGCAGACTTGACATGATGAGGGCAAAAGATATTTAGATATATTGAGGTAGAATGCTCCAGCAAATGAGTTAAAAGCCAGAATATGGTTTCTGTGTCTAGGAAGGGCACACACATGAGCATAACTGGCCAAGTGTGTGGGAAAGCAATAGAATATATGCAGGGAGGAACAGTGTGTGGCAGGACTGGGAATGGAAATGATAGACTTTCTTGCTTCCTCTGTGGATACCTCCTCCAAACTCTCACCAGCTCCGTGCTTTGCTACAAAATAGAAAATGTGCAGTCAATGTTCTGTTTAGCTTTCCCTGCAAAGGGTGAGGGTGATTCATCTACATATATGCCAACAGATGGTCTCTATACTATTTCAAAATTTTATTCAACCTCATAAATCTCTGGAATGGAGATGACTTTAATAAGCTTCAAAAAGTAAGGAAGCAATCTTTCAAGTTGCTAAATGTTCCCTGTTGAATCATGCCTATGTTGCATTAGACAAGGCAGGTGTGAGTTGTTCTTTACAGGGAATAATCTTTACCCCAAAGATATTCAAAGGAAATTTGTCAGAGGGGAAAAAAAGGCATATATATGCCTTCTTTGATAGATAAAAGAATATGTTTATAAGTTTTCTATATAACTTAAAACACAGATGTGTATTATATCTATACAAAATTAACATGCTAACTTTTGCATTTCCTATTCTAATTAACACAGAGATTAGCTGTAACTTTCCACATACTTTTATGTATACTAGAAATCTATAGAAAAGTATGTTTGTATATTCTGGGCATATTAGTGACTTCCTATGCCCTGCACTGTATTCATTACAGTTTCTCTCATCCTAGAAAATAGCTCTTTTTTGGTTGTACACACACACACACACACACACACACACACACACACACACACACACACACTTTATGTATATATTCATACACATATATACATACAAAGTATTGACCCAGAGTAGTAGAGGCAAAGACATCTTTCGATCTGCTCATTATTAAGTCAAAGACTGGGTGTAGACCTAGTCTCCTAGTGTAGATTCCAGCCTGCTGCTGAGGCTTGGCCATGATGAGTGCTTTGGTCATGACCAGAGCAGTCAGTTCATGAACTCAGGTGGCGCTCGAGGTTCTTCTTCCTCCTCTTTTTGTTCTGTGCAGCCCCTAAGTGATCTGAGCGATGCCTGCCCACATGGTGTACGGTCATCTGCATCAATAAGTCCACAAAATCAGATGCTGCCAAGTATCTTACCAGCCATGCTCACACATTATTTCAACTCTTTGCAGAGGCTTTACTTAAGTTTACAGAACATTTACCATTATAGGCTCTAGAAGAGAGCTCTATTCTAATTTGTAGAAGAGTCTCACAAGTCTACGCTCAGCCTACAGAGGTTAAACAATTCTGTTCAAGTGATGCTATTTATTCAATGTGTAACTGTAGCATCAGTTAAGTGATTTTTGACTCAATTAAATCATCAGACTTTTTATTTTTTGTAACTTTTATTAGTTACACTCTATTCACTTTGTATCCCCCCATAAACTCCTCCCTCCTCCCCTACTAATCTCACCTTCCCTCCCCCTTCTTCACGCATGTTCCTCCCCAAATCCACTGATAGGGGAGGTTCTTCTCTCCTTCCTTCTGATCTTAGTCTATAAGATCTCATCAGGAGTGGCTGCATTGTCATTTTCTGTGGCCTAGTAAGGCTGCTTCCCCCCTCAGGGGCAGGTGATCAAAGAGCAGGCCAATCAGAATATGTCAGAGGCAGTCCCTCTTCCCATTACTATGGAACCAACTTGGACACTAAACTGCCATGGGCTACATCTGTGCAGGGGTTCTAGGTTATCTCCATGTCTGGTACTTGGGTGGAGTATGAGTCTCTGTGAAGACCCCTGTGTTCAAATTTTCTGGTTCTGTTGCTCTCCTTGTGGAGTTCCTGTCCTCTCCAGATCTTACTATTTCCCACTTCTTTCATATGATTCCATGCACTCTGCCCAACAGTTGGCCATAAGTCTCAGCATCTGCTTTGATAGTCTGCAGGGCAGAGCCTTTCAGAGGCCCTCTGTGGCAGGTTCCTAACTTGTTTCCTGTTTTCTTCTTCTTCTGATGTCCTTCCTCTTTGCCTTTCAGGATGGGGATTGAGCATTTTAGTCAGAGTCCTCCCTCTTGATTAGTTTCTTTAGGTGTACAGATTTTAGTAGGTTTATCCTATATTATATGTCTACGTGAGTGAGTATATACCATGTGTGTCTTTCTGCTTCTGGGACAGCTCACTCAGGATGATCCTTTCTAATTCCCACCATTTACCTTCAAATTTCATGATTCTGACTTTTTAAATATGTTTTGGAATTATATATCTAGAGTTCGGTAAAAGGAACACATGTTTACCAAGTTGGTCCTGCTAGGTGCTTGATTTGTCATATAGGATATCCTACACTAATTCAGGTGGTATGGAATTTAAAGTCCAGATTTGTGTCCTAGCCTTGCTCCTTCCAAATGACATAAACTTGGTGACATTATTTTCAGTTTGAAGCCATTAGTCTAGTCCTGGTCTATAACATGAAGATAGTTGTGTCTGCCTTGCAGAGAAAATTAAATAAGGGTGTATCTTGGACTGCACCAGACTTCAGTTTTGTCAGCTGAATATTTTTTTACACTCAGAAAACACTTCTGTATCTTGAATTAATAGTAAGAGATATGTCACGACTTTAAGACTGCATGAAATATCATACCGTTTGATGTTATAATTAGGTTTTCAATAAGAAATGCACATTAGCGATCTTGAATAGTAAGTTGCACTCACCTCATTTCACCCAGGCAAGCATTCTGTAGTGTCGAATACAGACATTTTTTTTTTGACAATCTGTCCTCTTAGCTTTTGCATCATTTAATTATTTCAATTCCAACAGTCTGTCTGTGTGCTCTTCAGCTTGAGTCTTTTCTTCCTAACTTACATGTTCCCTAGTACCTACTACCAAAGAATAACTAAAAATAGCATGTCATTTGTTCAATGGTTTGTTGTTGTTGTTACTTAGCACTGTTTGCATTCAAATAGTCATCAAAACTGTAATCTTTATTTCCTTGAAATATGCAAAAGCAGCATTAAGTTAGCAAAGCACTTGTGGCTAGCGGTGTGCTGAATGACTGAATTTTAATCAGGGTTTTCAGTGTCTACCTGTATGTAGATAGAATACAGAGCTCTGGATTGAGGACCTAATTGATGTTATATTTATAGTTAATTAGATTAGTTAGAGTATCATTCATTTGCTCTCCCCCCACTCTTGTGAAAGAGATGAGAGTTGTGAAAACAACGGTAAGTGTATTTTTAGGTTGCTACAGGATTAAAAGTGTTAGGGACAATCACCCTTTCAAACTGAGGGCTATAGCCTTCAGAATTTTCCAAACAAAATCATACTTTTAGAGGTGTTTAGACAGCAGTATAGACACATTTGGGGTAATTTGCTTCTCATTCTTTTTAAGTTGTGAGACTTTGGTGTTTATTTAGTAAAAATATTCCTTGCCTTCAGAACTGTAACATTTGTTAGCTCAGCAAACCAAAATGTTCCCTCAGCATTGTGTAGGTGTTAGGCTTTTTGGTTAATAATCTACTGTTATTCGTTTCCTACCAATGTTTGGGAAATTAACACAGACTTTTTAAAAGTCAGAGAGTGTCAAAGTAGGTGATTACAGTCAGGCAAGGCGTCACTCATTTATTCAGGCAGAAGGGAAATGTTTAAGTATTTGATAGCATTTGCTTTGTGGCAATGATTCTGAGTTTTGATATCCCTAGACTATTCCTAGACCCAACCTCCACAGAAGCGGCCATGATCCAGCTGCAGGCTAAAGATGTTTTCAAGTTGTCCTCATAAGGATGCCCATTCTTGCATTGAGTGCTCAAGCTTTTCTTTTCTAACCTACTTTAAAAACACAATGACACTGAACATTCTTCTACTAGAATTTGAAAGTTTTTGAGAGGATAAACATTGTTCTGTTTCATATTAAAAATGTGTCTGCAACTCTCTTAAAAGTCTTAAAAATACTTATAGCAAGTTTTTCAAAGTGCCGTTGTGAATAACTGAGAATCCAAACATACTTTATCTTACTCATAACATAACACTTTATCATACTCATAATTCAGTATGTGGAGTTATATTTGCTACAGTTTGGTAGCGACAAATTCTTACATAAAAGATAAAAATTTAAACTGAAATAGCTGGGGAGGTGGCCAGAATACACCCAATATCCACCACACACACACACAAACAAATACACACACACACACACACACACACACACACACACACAAACACATGCACACACATAAACATGGGGTGGGGTCGGCAAAATATTAGTTTTATTTTTCTGTAGATGAAAGGTCTGGCTTTTCACTTAGCTGTTGATAACAGAATGGTAATTAAGATCATATGTCAGGTGACTGATTCAGTGACAAGACTATGCATCCAAGTTACCACTGGTATTTCCTAGTTTTTATGTAAAAGAATAGAGATTGATAGAACTAATTGCACACGCAATCAACAGGATAGATCCCTGACTCCAGAACTCACTCTCAACCCTCATGCTCTTCTCAGACTCTTACACTAGGACTACTGCAAGTTCAACCAATATACACTCTGTCCAGTGGAACCTGGAGAATGGAGGGGTAGCCTTCAACAGTTGTTGGGCATCAGCCCTCCCTAGGGAAGTTCTACAAAAGTGACAGGATTCTGGTGTGGGTTATTTTTTTAAGTGCTCTGAAACTGGTACAGATGCATGTTTAGGACAAGCATTGTCTTGTAGGTCATGCATGTTCATGGGATAGACTCTGGGCATTTCCCTTACTTTCATTAGTAATGTGCTTGGACTGGGAAATCATTGTAAGACAAAGCATTTACAAACATTAAACTCTCAAGTAAAAGTCTAACCAAAGCTCTGCTTAGCCTCAGATGCTTTTAAATTTGCTTAAAATGCTTTTAAATTTGACCAATGTTTCCCTCCCTCCAGTTGGATTTTCATTCTAGCAGCTCTGCAAACAGCTGTCCTTGGCCTTCTTTTATTTAGATAAAATAAATTTGGTCCATAAAAATTTCTTTTGTAGAGATGGGAAGTTGGACAGTCAGAGGTGATGAAAATATTTCATAAGAGGAGTCCTTGGCTTTTGTCTACCTATTCAGAATGACAGATTTTTTTTTTTTTTTTAAAATGGAGACTGGAACAAACTCCTAGAATAATTACAAGGAGATCTTGCTTTTGGAGTAGCACTGTCTCTGTGTTTATTGAGGGCCATGAAAGGTCTTCATTAAATTCTGCTGGAAGAGGAGGCCAGTTGGATTTTATTCCATCAATACATATTTTGATCTGCTGCCAGATAAAGTTTGCCAACCTGAAAAACAGCAAGAGTCATGCATAGGAGGAGGCTGAGCCAGAAAGTACAACTGAGTCTAGGCCTTTGACTCAAATTGGGATTTTCAGTACAGTTAGGTTTTGCCTCCCTGCCTGTGGATGGCTCTAGTGCTTGTTCTAGAAGTATCTTTACATTGTCTTTCCAAATCCCTACTTTAAATATAATAAGTGGGTACAGATGTTGCAAGTGGAAAATGTGACAAAGTCAATGATTTAAAGCACAAGAGCTTCTTTGAAGGAGCAGTTCAAAACTAAAGTCTTTCTGCATAAATCCAAATGAAATCACTTTATATTGTTAACTCTGAGATCCTAAACTACATTTTTGTTGTATGACATTAGAACTTCGCCATGGAAACTCCTTAAAACATCACTCTAACAGGACAAAGAGGGGAGGAACCTTCCTCTGGTTCTCTGGTGTTTTAACAGGAGCCTAGCTTCAGAGTGGTACTTCAAATTGTAAAACACTTAAAAGCTTTCCAAGAAAATGCCTTAAATCTATGCCTTAAATCTATCCAGGTCAGCTTGTTATGGTACAGGGGAGAATGAAGGTCCAACCATACGTGATGGCTCACATATTGTGGATATAGAATTTAATGTCCCACTGGAAATCAGCTTTTAAAGCACAGATTTTTGGGGAAAGGTCCTTAAGAGCAAGCCTCACTCCATGGCCAGGAGGCTGGCACCTAGATCAAGAGACAGGGTTTTCCTGACTCTGATGTGTCTCAGCTGTAAAATTATTTAGAGATAGAAGCCAGGGTTGAGAGAGAGCAGGGGTGTGTAGCAAACCATCAACATTAAGGAAGTGTAGCTGTTGATAAGATAGCGTTTTAATGTTGCCCTGAAAACTAATGTGGCACTTACTGGCACAACTGGATCAGCTTAGCACCCAACTATCAGGAAAGAGTAATTAAGATAAGGAATTTCATGTGTCAAACACTGTTCCCAATTCCTCATACCTCGGCATGGGCATTGCCGAGGTATTGGGCATTGCTCATGGCATTGTTCTCCACTGGCTCAGTGGGTCTGTGCTTACCACAGCCTGCTGGCAATGTCAGCACACAGAGGGTTATAAAATAAGTGGACTTGCATGTGGCCGCTACTCTGGCTGTCTCATTTGTGGCTGTTGGCTGCTGGGGCTCCTTTTTGTTCCCTAAACTGAGTGTTATGTTGACTTTATTTGTCAGGTCACCAGCCATCTTGCCAGTTAAGACTTTCAGCCAAGTAAATCCAGTTGTTTTCTCCTTCTGTCGAGCTCCATGCTTAAGTTGGAAAGGGTCCTGTTTACATGTAAAGATGAATGCACAGTTTTTCTAAGTTACTCTAACCAGTGTTCTGAAGCAAAGAAGTAATACAGCGGGCTAATGCCCTCCTTAATGCCCCTAATGGCTCAACTTTCTTGGGCAGTGATAAAGCTAGCTTCACTGTGGTGAGTAGATCAATATGAAGACAAATTGTGTTTACTTACCTCCCACTGGATCTCTTCTCTGTATGCCAATGTTTTGAAACATTAACAGGCTCAAATTCATAAATAAAAATAAATTCTCACGTGTTTATGTTGTTTTCACTGAACGTTAATGATCCAGTTAAGTGAAATATAGAGCTTTTAAATCCAAACTGTATTTTCACTCCTAGAGAGATTTTTTTTAATCAGATGCCTTTTGGTTACTGATTTATTCATAGGTAATAATTCTGCAGAAGTTTTTCAAGTCATTGCATCTTCAGAGGCAACACTTTGTGCCCTCATTGAGGACACATGGCATATAATGTCCATAGAGAATTTGATTTTAGCAGTGAACTTGACTTGGAAAAAAAATGTAGTTACTAGGCCGTAAATCTCAGACCTGTTCTCCTTTTAGTTCATTTCAGAGCAGGTTGGAGGTGCTAGAATTCTAACCAACAAGAAGTCCACAGCTTTATATGTGACAAAGGACATGTAACCTCTGTTTATGACACGTTTTTGGATTTCTAAATTCCTCATTATCATGAAATCAGCTCTGACAAAGATTTCTGGGAAAACAAGCTGCAGTTCCTCTGTGTATTCTGAGAAGGAAAGACAGGTGCATCATGCTTTGCGTACTGTACATTTTTCACTTGTTGATGGGAGATGGTGAAGAATCACAGATTCCTCAAACAAGAGCTCAGCAAATGCCTTTGCCAAAATAGAAAAACTAAATATTCTTTCTTCACTTGGAGCTCAGTCTGTAGTCATACACCCGGAATCCCCTAACTCTTCTCTGTGACTTCATAATATACCTTCATTAGAATTTGTACAATGTGGTTAACATCCTACAGGTGCCCAAGATTGTTTTCTATATTTCTAATGTCATAAACAATAATACAAAGACTATCACCATTAATGTGTTGCTTTGACTTATGGTAAGCAACATAGTATATTAAATTTCTAGTACAAAAATTGCTAAGTCCTTAAATCAATACATAATTTTGTTGTTAGTATTGATACCCAAATTGCCATTCCTAGCACTTGTATCAATTAACTCTTCCACTAGGAGTATAAGAAGAAAAGAAAAAAAAAAAAAACTCTTCACATCTGTATACCAAATGTTTAGATCTTTAGCCAGGTGTTGGCTGGTTTTCTTGGAAACTCGACATCAGATTAACCTGTAGGCAAACCTGTGGGGGCATTTGATCGATTGATGATTGATGTGGAAGAACCTAGAACATTGTGGGTAGCATCATTCCAGGAAGGCGGTCCTGGGAGGTGTCAGAAAGGTGGGTGAATATGAAGCTGAGGAACAAGGCAGTAAGCAGGGTTCTTCCATGGCAGCTGCTTTGGTTCCTGCCCTGACTTGCCTTCATGATTGGATTATAAGCTGTAAGATGAAATAAGCCTTTCCCTCTCCAATTTGCTTTTGGTCATAATGTTCTATCACAGTAAGAGAAAACAAACTAACATAGAAATTGGGACCAGGCTGTGAAATAATACTGTGACAGATCTGGCCATGTAATTTTGAGAACTGTGGAAGGACTTTGGAACTTTAGATAGAAAAGGCGTTAGATGCTTAGAGCTTGATGGGCTGTTCTGTGGGAATTTGGAAGACATGCATGTTGAAATCACTGCACATGATAGAATCCAGGCTTGTAAGTTTTGGAGAGATGTTCAAGAGTCTCTCAGAAATTCTATGAAGACAATTGAATGGTAATTTGAATTTTTTAATAAATGTGTGGCTTCTGGTCAGCTAGGACTAAAGAACTTACTGCGAGTGACAAGAGACCAGAATCACTAATATGAAACCTTTGCCTTACTGGGACAATTGAGCTATTTGGCTGGGGCTGAGAGATCAGCCGCAGTGATTAAGAAGAGACGAGTCTTATTGAGGCACAGTCTTCTGGGAAGTTTTCCCTCAGGGTCAACACATGGAACTGTTGTCCAGAAGTGGATCAAAACTGCATCTTAACCTGGTAGCCCAACTTGGTAATGTGTGGGAATCTCTCACTGGTTGGTGGTGGCATGAGAGCTACAGGATTTAAAGGGGTCATGGAATAACCCTGGAGTTTGGTTCCATACTATGAGAGGCCACTGGATATGGTTTATCCTTAGTTGCAATGGAAATCCGAAGATTGAGGAGGTCACGAAGAGAGGTGTTTCCACTGGCAGGCTCTAAATCCCTAAAGATAGCCCAAGAGAGGCTGTGAAAGTATAGCCCAGCTGCAGTAGAAGACCTCAGCAGTTTGGAGAGGCCAGAGGCAGCCTAAGCCCGGGACACAATAGGTATGTGTTGTGGATGGGAAAGCCAGGGAAGTCCGAATTCTCAAGTCCTTTGGAGCCCAGAATATCGTGAGTGAATCCCAGACATCTGCCACCGAGTTTTTCACTGTTTGAGAGGAAGTGTGTACTAACACCCAAGAGAGGGAGTGTGTACTACCATAAAAGGGGTGTGTGCTACTGTAAGGAGCATGCGCTACTATGAAGAGAATGTGTGCTAAATGTTCGAGGAGCCTGTGCCACAATGAAATGTGCTGGCTAGATTTCTTATCAAAGGCTTTAGGTTCCCCAATGAGGTGTCTATTGATTTGTATCATTTTTGTCAAGAGAGAGAAGAAAAGGTGGCTATTTCTAGAACCCTAGAAAGTGAGATGGTAGTCAACCCCCCGGCAGAGTGAGGTGGGAACTGTGCAGCTGCCTTTGCCTGCAGACAGCATTTCCTGTGTGCCATCTTCAGCTGACAACAGATGAAATCATTTATTCAGTCTGTTTTGTGAGTAGAGCACTTCATATAGGCTCAATTCCACAACGCTATCATAACCTGATTTCCATTCTACCAGAGACTGGTTTAAAAAATGTTTCAGGGCCCAGCCTACAGCCCTTGAGAGTTCAGGCCTAATCTGTGCAGCGTGGGACCTCAGGAAACTGCTCAGCTGAGCTTCCTGAGGAGGAGTTGAGTTTGGTTTCCATGAACATTTTCTTAGTAAGTTCCTGCTTTAATACTGTGATGGAGGAGAGGAAGCAGGAAGTATTTCGTGGCTAGAATATATATTTTTCCATAAATATTAAAAAAGAAATAGTTTCCTATACTATAGTTCAGACATATTTTATGTAGTACACACACGGAATTTCTGTTTTGAAGGTGCCAAGGTCTATTTTTAACACACAGCTATTTTAAAGCAGGAACAAATTAACCCATGCTTTTCCAGATACTAAAAAACCTCATAATAGCTTCTAAGATTTCCCATCTTCAAAGATATAGCTCAAAGTATGTTGTATGTTTTTATTCCTTTTCTTAAATTCAAGATTTGCTAAGTATTGATAACTGGAGAAACCTAGGTGAATAAAAAAATAAATCTCTATGCCCCAACAATTGGAACTCAGACTTTTTAGAGCGTGGGAAGTATCTGAAAACTATGGGGAGTAACGTGTTTGGCCATTCCTGATATTGGAACTGGATAAATATCCAACATCATTTTTTCATAAGGCAGTGGCCTGCTTGTGTACACAGCCAGAAGGCCACGCCTCTGTCATATCCCTCTCTCTACCTTTTTTCTTTTCCCTTTCCAATGGATTCTTACTCAGTTCAAGAATGAATCAAATTATCTCTTATTTTACATGCATTTGTGAAGTGTTTATAAACCTGGGATCTTTAGACATCAAATAGCCCCTGGCCTTATTGACTGTGTGACTTTAGAAAAACTATTAGTAGGATCTATAAAACAGGAATGATATAAATGATTCTCTGCTTGTCTAAATGAGGTCGTGTGAGTAACAAACCTAGAGCAGTCCCTGGCAGAGTATATCATAATAATTATGCACATATGCTCATTATTTTCTTAATTATTATTTATAATAAATCCTGAACTCCTGTAAGGCAGGAAATAAGTTTCCTTAATTTTCCTATGTGGTGATTAGAGGCAGTGATTTGCATGAGGTAGTATTTGAACAAATATTTGTTCAATGAGGACAAGTTAATAAATTATGAAAGGCTACAAGCCGTTAAGATCTTTAGGAAAGAACGTACTTTTTTTTTTTTTTTTTCAAAAGGCTGAGTAGTTGAGTATGGTTGTTACCACAGGGTCTCTGAAACTGGTCAGGCTTCCAATCTCCTGGTTACTTAGCAAAATATTTGAGAAAGCCCACATATCCAGTTTAAAAAAAAAAAAGCTTTAGTAGAAATAATTGAAACTGGATCTTCTGCAAGCAAGCAACAGGCTCAAGCAAGAGGGTTTGCACAGCCCTTAGCTTTTCCCCCTAGTTCTTGCTGGGAAACTGAATTTGCTGGAAAATGAACTGATCTCCATGGGCGGGGAAGGGACAGTCAGGGGAGGGGGTGGGCCCTTCTCTTATCCTGATTCACAGAGTTAGGCTGTTAGATAGCTTTGAAGGATCATTTTATGCATGGCCATACATCCCATAATTTTAAGAATATGTACACAGTACTTGGAGAGGACTGGGAAGGGAAGGACACGTTCTTTTACGAACAGTTGGCCAGGGTTCCCAGATCTGTCCATTGGTTTGAGTCATTCCCACATTATAGCTAGGAATAACCTATAGGGTTATTTGTGCTACCATGAAAGGAATGTGTGCTAACAGTATAAGCCAGCTTGTTGAGCATGGCTCGATGGATACCTAGCACATACAACTGCCCTTAGGGCAGAACAATTCTTTCCAGAAGTATGAAGCAAGGTGTGGCTACTTTGTATCTCAAGGTGCATGTTGGAATATATTTAAACTCTCAGAGGAACCCACTATATAGTCACAGATGGTGTAATGGAAAGAAAGGAAATTTATTTTTTGGACAACCATGGCAGAAAATATTAATATTAGAATAACATGCTCAAAGGCTAGTGGCAAGCAGATGGGAACAAATTGCTTCATGAAGAGTCTCCTGTGGTGTTTTATTTACTGTGAGTAGTACAGGACCAGCTGCAAAAACGCATATGGCCATATGGGTCCTCTGCCCAAACAGCAAGAGACAGAACAGGAAGTTCCATTGTTCTCACCTACAAGCCTATCAAAGCTGGGTTTCTCCCACAGCAACATTGTGTAGATACATTTAAAATGAAAGGTGTCCATAGAGGAACCTAGAAGATCAAGCATCGTTTACTAACATTTCCTCTATTCTACAAATATAAAAATTGTTGTTTGGTATTTCATTTTGTCTGTGAGAACAGAATTGACAGAACAACAAATATATGCCTGAAAAAATATTATATATCCAAGTTACATTCATAGAACAAATCACTAGGCATTTCTTCTTTTCTTTTTTAATTTTTTTTATTTATTGGTTTGCCATTTCCTCAATCTCTGCTCCATCTTTATCCCTACATTTCTTGTAGGCAGGACAAATTTTGGGTCAAAGGTTTTTATGGGTGGGTTATGTCCCGCCTCCACTGGAAGTCCTGCCTGGCTACAGGAGGTGGCAAGTTCAGGTTCCCTATGCCCTACTGTTACAAATCTCAGCTAGAGTCACCCCATAGACTCCTGGGGGCCTACTCTGTCCCAGAGATGCTCCCCCACCTATTTCCATTCTCTCTCCTGGTCCTCCTCTCTTTTCCCACTCTCCCCCTCTCTTGCAGACATGATCACCATCTATTACCCTCCCCACCTCCTCTCACTTTCAACTATGCATTAAAAAAAAAATTCAAATACTACCAGAAATAAAAGTATAATACTACATGAGAAAAGAGACATTGTAAATGGTTGCATTGTCCTGTCTTGGAACATGGATTTTTCTTTTCTCCAGAGTCCAGTTATATCAGCAATGCAAATCAGAAGTGCAGAACAGTTGATTAGGACTTCAGAGTTTCTCAGTATAAGCAACACAACACTATGGTATTTACTGCTTTCTAAGAGCTTTCTAGAATATAGCCTCAGAGCCTCCCATTTAAAGAAAGCTATGCTTCTTACTGGAAAAAGGCAAGGCAAGCAGCAGCCTTTGGTGGAACGCCCATATTAGAGCTTTTCCATTCTTCTTTGACCCAAAATATTTGCTAGTGTCTAAGCTCTAAGGGAAGTTCTCCTCTTCGACTTCCTGGCAGAGTTCCATCTGGCGTTTGAGGCACATGTATTTTTCTCTTACTTTCACATTCTTTTTGACCTTACTATAGAGAAAAGGGCATGTGACTCTTGACACTGCTCTTTCTTCATTACAATTGCATCAACAAACAATTTTTCTAAAAATAGTACTCAACACACTTTATAATTTATGATCTGCTGTCAGGTTTTTTGAACTATTACCCAACAGATATTTATGGTAACATAATTCTATCTTACTATATCTGTTCATATGATTTACATATTTCTCATGGCACAAGTGTTTGTAGCTCAAAAATATAAACCTGGGTTACCATGGATACGTGCATACAGAATTTCATCAAATTATTTTAAAAACTTACTATTTATTTTTTGGATGTAGTATAGTAGTATAGCTTAAGCATAAACAATTATAGTTTTTCTTTTCACCCCTAGTGGGATTATTAAGCATATTGAAGCTAATTTTTTCTTTTCTTCACTTACTTTTTTTTTGCCAAATGGTACAGTTTAAACTTTATGTCAAAATGACTGATCAGCAGTCTGGGTTGACTTATGCTAGTCCTCCTTTCTGCAGTAATGTCAAATGAGGTTTATATATAACCTGAAAACGATGCTCATTATAATGTGTTAAAGTTAGGGCAATCCACGAGGGAGCTCATAGGGATAATTGGCCCAATCAAAGAATAAAGTAAAATATTAGCTCCCCCTAAACCCCCTCCCCAAGATTGATGGTATTCTGCCTATTTTAAGAGCAGTGCATCCATTATTAGCAACAGACTAGAAGCCAAGACCTCCCCCTGAGGGGAGAGCAGTCTTGCCAGGCCACAGAAGATGACAATGCAGCCACTCTGGATGTGATCTGATAGACTAAGATCAGAAGGAAGGAGAGGAGGATCTCCCCTATCAGTGGACTTGGGGAGGGGCATACATGAAAAAGGGGGAGGAAGGGTGGGATCGGGAGGGGAGGAGGGAGGGGCTTATGGGGGGATACAAAGTGAATAAAGTGTAAAATAATAATAATAATAATAATAATAATAATAATAATAATAATAATAATAATAATAAAAGAACACACACACACACACACACACACAAAAAAAAAAAAAAGAATCAAAGAGAAAAGAAAGAAATGGTGGTTGTACAGAGCCAAACCTAAGTCAGGATGTTCATGAGCAAAGGGTTGGATGAAAGGATTTGGAAAAGGATTTTTTTTTTTTTTGAGTAGGTCAAGATTTAGTAAGACAAAATTATAGTGATGGAACAGGTCTTTTTAAAATAACGTTTTTGTCAGAGCATGGTGTTACTGTGCCCACAATATCAAAGGTTTATAACAGGGGCTTAGCATCACAATCCTTGAGTAATTTGGAATTCTCTCACTGGTCTTTTTTATTAACTAGTTTGGCCATAAACTAGGGACTATATGACATGGGAGATTGGTTTGTTAAAATGTATCGCAAGAAAGAAAGAAATGTATTGGAAATGTGTAAACATACAGAAAGATATATGCATTTGTGTTTATACATATGAATGAAAACATAAAGGTCATGGAGAAGAATGCCATGCCACACAGAACTTTAAGAACTTGAGCATCTAATAATATTCCTGTTAGAGCTGCTATGGGTAAATGAATTTTTAAACATCATGGTTCACCAAGTTTTTTCTGTCATGAATTTGATAGTAACATTAAAATGTCAGCATCAGCTACTCTACTATTTCAGATGTCTAAATAGTTTAAGAGTCACAGACAAGGTTGATATTTGGCATAAACACTTCAGTAATTTCTACATGCTGTTTCTTTAGAAAAATAAAAGCCAGCTTTTATTTGAGTTTCACCAAAAGAACCACAAACTTATTCAACAGCATCAGTCAAACATGTAGGTGGATTGCAGACTAAAGCTAGAAAGAACTTAGAGTTAGGTGGGAGATGGTGTGCGCTGCTGTTAGTACTGTATGGGAATGCTGTCACAGAGCTCAGACATCAGAGCAAGCTGCCCAGAGGATGTGCCTTTGGGCTAATATGGAGCATGGTCATATAACTGCCATATAGCCACCCCTTGATCCCATCACAGCAGTTTATAAACAGTCACTGCTTGGTATTGACACTGAAATCTCCACCTGCCTGGCAGTGAGAGGATGACACTGGGAAGCAGCCATGTCCCATCACTAAGAACTCCAAGGCCACTATGGTGGCACCATCATAACACATTCCTTTGCCTCTTTCTCTTTTCCTGTCTGAAGCCATCAGTTTCTTTCTGTTTTTCCTGAAACAACCACCAAGTGCTACTGCTGTGCAAACCCTTGCTTTAAGGTTTGTCTGGGGAGAATAAAACTTGAGAAACAAAATTGCAGAAAAACTGGCCATCCTGCACAGGAGGGTTTGGGGATGGCATCTAGCAAAAGCCATGCACTTGAGCAGTAGGATCAGGGATCCAGAAAGATTGAAGCCTACTCCACAGTCATGAAGAGAGGCGATAGAAAAAGGGCTCTGCTTTCTTTATTTCAAGTCTAAGCCCTTGATTATACTCAACATTTCACAAATTTTTACATAACATGAAGGTTAAAATTCAAACACTACCATTTTGATAAAACTCAGTTTAATTTTAAAGGCTTTTAAATATTTTTCTGCATATATTATAGACCAAATGAATGAAATTTCAGAAACGGTAAAAATGTATCAAGTACAGAAACAGAATATTGAAGCTGGTCATAAGGAAGAAGCAAGTTCATTTCATAGGACATCAAAAGCTGATATTAAAGTGATTGAGACCTTGTGACAGAGCAACTAGGATAACTATACACATGAATGAATGCTGCATCTGGAAATGGTTTAGCCTATCTATGAAATATAATAAAAAATTCTATTATAAATAGCGGTAATTCTATTCTTTTGGGGGCTCTGAGACCTGCTTTTAATGGTGTTTTATTTTCTTTCAGATTTAGACATCTCAGTCTTGTAGATATAATCGCACTAGCTCAGGGTATTCCAGTTTGAAAAGCCCCTTTAGCCTAATAAATTATACACTAAAATATGATAATCAGGACTAAGAGTTTTCTTAGCTTATTCTTTGAAACTATGAGCAAAAGGACACACTCAGAGTCAGCAGACAAAAGAGTCATGTTCATCCTGGCCTTAAATACTAAAGTTCTGGTGTCTAACAATCTTCTTGAGTTAGGCTTTGTTCATAACTACCAAAATCCATCGTTCATATACATTCAGCATTTTTGACTTTGCTTTACATCCTCTTAATATTTTTAAGCTTTGTGAGGACAGCAGCTCCTCAGCCAGCTATATTGGACCCATAAAGATCTCTCTAAAGCCTAGCACATTGGTGACTGTTATAAATTAAGTTTTAAAGATGTATTTAATTTATCTATGTGCATGCAGCTGTCTGTGTATGCGTACATCTGCACATCTGAGTATAAGTATGGAAGCCAGAAGAGGACATAAGGTCCTGAGGAGCTGGAGTTACTGGCATATGTGGGATTCCTGGCTTGACACATGGGTGCTGGGATCCCAACTTTGGTACTCATTATCATACAGGAAGCACTCTTGGCGGCTAAGCCATTTTTACGGTTCCTGAATTCGGTTTTAATGCCTTGATCTAGCTAACTAAATTATCAGATAAAGAATCAAAAACTGAAGAGTGTGACAACATAGCTCACTCAGTTTGTTGAGGGATTTTTAATTTTACCTGTCAGATACATCTGGTTCAGTGGTCTGGATCTGAATGCTCGTAGGAATAAAAAATTTTGAAAAACATGATATACATAATCTTTTTTCCATATTTTTAACACGAATGAACATATGACAAATAAACTAGATGTCAAGGTCATCCAGAGGTCATCCATTTGAACATAAAGACTAGTTTGATTTGATTATGATAGTTTCCATTCTAAATAACCATTTTGGGAAACTCCAGTGTTCCCTCAAGTGCAACCAACTGCTTTATTCTTTCTCCAAAACCAAAGCCTTCTCACATGTATGCTACTGTTCCTTTTGCTGTAGTGCATGTATGCAGTCTATTGATATAGATATTTTCTGAATTTCTGTGACTGAACTGTCTGCATCTGTTAGTCTTGTGGTCTAACAATGGCATCTGTAATGCCGGGCATAATAGATGCTCTGTATTTAAAGAAGAGGAGGAGTGATGAGAGGGGGGAGAAAGAAAAGAGATGTCAGGATGTTACATTGAGGGAAGGAAAGTGATGAGAAAGAATAGGATTGGAACAAAGTAGGATGATGAGGAAGGAAATGGAGATAAGGTTTTCAAACCTCATGACATTTCCTTTAGGAAAAAAAAAAGTGTTGTCTGTAGGGACTAAAACACCAGATGCATGGTGTCTGGGTCCAAATGTTTCTCTGCCACTTCGCAGTGGTGCAACTTTGAGGGAAATGGGCTAATTTCACCCACAATTCATTTCATAAAGATGCATTTATTGACAAATTTCACTATTGGGCATAGCAAGGTCCACAAGTACTTGGGGACTTTCTTTTTTAAGGACTCTCCCCTCTGCCATCATATTTCTTTCCACTTATTGACTAGAACTAGCTATAAGAAACTCTGGAAACCAACATCTTATTAAAGCCTCCTTGACAACAGAAATAACAAAAAAAGATGAGATGGCAGTTGAATAGCCAGTCTAAGTATATGCCACTGTTGGACAGAGCATATTGTTGCTAGTACCATGCTTGGTATAGCAAAAGTACTTAATTGCTACTTTTATGAATCATTGCTCTAGGCTACAGTAAAGAAAATCATTCTAATATAAGTTAATGTTTCCAATGGGATAACAGACCAGTTCTTTCTAACTAACACATGTTTACAAATGGTTTATAATTTCATATGTTACTGTTATTGCTCATCCTTTCAGTGTTTCTGTTATCTCCACTCCCACTGTGTTTTTTTTTTTTTTACAAACTTCCAAATATGGAAAATAGTTTGTCCCTGGTTGGAGGACTGAAAAATATTACAGTGTTTTTCCTAAAATATCAATTAAAATGAGTGAGGATTTATTTCAATTATTTTTAAAAAGCCTCAAGAGTTGGGGTTGTTTTTTTTTATTTTCCTTAGAGCTTCATAAGTTATGAAATTTTCATTGCAGAAAACCTCTTGAGATGATACCTCATAACTCACCCATTTCAATGTACCTCTAACTAACAGGATATTTCATCATCTAATATATCCTCTCCATCAATTTAATCTTCAAGGGCGCTGCTTACTTCCATTAGAGCATGAATCATGGTGAGGAAGGAGAACATATGGAGAAGATAAGATAGTATGTATGTAAGGAATCAAGCAAGACTATCGAAGAAGTAAGTAAAATAAAATAAAATAAAATAAAACAAAATAAAAATGAAAGGACCCTTTAGAGAGCAGAAAATCTACAACCAAGTCCAATATTCTATACAATCAAAGGGTCTCCTTGTTGTTGTTTGCTTCCAATCAAAATATATTATAAAGAAAGACTTATTGAGACCATAGGATGTGGATGTGAAGCCAAGCTAAATAGAAGAGCAAATACAGAAATTTACAACCCCCTCGATAGTTCATTTTCAAGAAATGGAACAGTAACTCTGGAAATGAAAGAAGACTCAGCAGTGTGGGAACAACCGGATTTTTGCAAAGTATATATAAGCACATCATTTTTCTCTTCCTGCCCTTCCTTCAACTCTGCCATGTCTCACCTCCTTTCTTTCCCAAATTTATGGACCAGTATCCTTTAATCATTGTTGTCACATATACCTATAAGTAAATCAGAATGTAAACACAACCTGCTGAGACCATTCAGTGTTGCCAGAGTGTGTCTGTCTCCAGGGCTGACCACCTGCTGTCAGATAAGCAAGCAATTCAGGAATCATTTAGGGTGGGGCTGCATGGTGAGTTCTTCACCATTTACACTGTTCCAGTTGTTGAAGCCATCTGGGTCTTATTTAGGCAGCCATGTTGTTGAGATTTCATGAATGTAGCCTCCCTGTCATAGCTGGAAGGCAGTCTTACTACAGACGTCCAGTTCTCCAGATCTTACAATTCTTCTGCCCAGGAGGCCTCTTTTTAAATGTGCTTAATCACAGCGCCTGGTTATACATGTTGTATAAGCCAGCAAAACTTGCAGTATCACCAGCCTTGAGCTACTTGTAAGTAGAAAAACCAAAGAATTTTTAAAATCTATTTATATATGAGAGCAATCAGAAATGTACATGGTTATTTGAAATGTACGGCATCAATATTTTGGGGGTGCAAAGGACCAATTAGAGACAAAACAAAACAAAACACAACGCCCCAAAGAGGCTAGATATAATTTCTGCTTTTACTGCTGAGTGCAATGTTGGGAAGGAGGACTAAATATTCACCACACAGTAAATATTATTTGTTAACATTTAAAGCACTCACCTCAAAATGTAAGCCATGTACAATGCAGTTTACCTGTTTGAAGCATGTACCTCAGTTGTTGGAGGCTAGAAGAAGTGGCTCAGTGTTTAATAGCACTGACTTCTGTTTCAGAGGATCTGTGCTCAGTTCCCAGTACACACTCCGCAGCTCAGAAATGAGGTTTAGCTCAAGTTTTAGGATTTACACGATGTCCTTTGCTGGCCTCTGCAAGAGGTAGACATTCACGTGGTGCATTGGCACCTGCGCAGGCAAACTGCTAATATGAACAAAAAATAAATAAAACTCAGTTATTGGACCCCGTGTGTTAAAATTAACCAACCACCTCTCAAAGTTTTGTTTAAAAATACGGAAGAGGTAGATTAATTTCCCCATTAGACACTCATACATAACCAAAGAGTCCACGGAAGGACAGGATTTTTATCTAACAACCCAAAGCAAATTAGTATCTTTATATTCTGTACAATAAACATGGAATGTTCCAATGATCACCTCTACTTGGGAGCGGGAAAGTGCCAGCTTTTTTCTTAAATGGCCAGGAGTCCATTTGAACCTAAATAGGGGTGGGGTGGGGCAGAGTGGAGGGAGTAGAAGAAGGGAGTCCAGGATGTCTTCAATATGGGCCAGGTGTGCAGGCCTGGGAGAGGACTATGGCTAGGCTTCATTATTTTCCTGGCTCCTAATACTTTCTCTCTGCAAAGAATTATTTTCTATTTTTAGTTGTAGAAGTTCCTGCAACATACATTTAAAACTTTTTAAACAGGGTAAAATATTAGTTTCTAAAAGAATACTGAAAACTTGTCATCCGAGCTTTAAGCTTATTTTTTTTTTTTCGGACACTTTGCAGAATTTTGAGTCATTTTCATATAAGTCCTTCAGTGACATATCAAAATGAGAAACTGGTGAGAGGATTTAATTTCAATGTCGTGTCTGGAATTTGGAAAATTAAAGAGAAATAAGAGAACGACTTCCCTTCATCCAAGGAAACAGATTGTGACAATTGTAATTGCTTTAGCTGGTTTAGCAGAGTCAAGTCTGACATAATTGCTAGATACATTGTCTATAAGCCTTCTAATGGGTCCTCAAAACTCTGTTATCAGAACTCATTTCTCCATGTTACTGTTATACTTGTCTTGAATATTTATTTAAGTCCTTAAGTCAATCTGTTCACTTGATCCTTATTAGACCACCAGACTTTTATTTGATCTTCTCTCTACAAGAGAAACTCCATCAAAAGGAGTAGCTTTCACCTGTAAAAGGTCAGGAAGCCCTTTATCTTCAAACTATTTGCATTACAATTCATAACAGTAACAAAATTATAGTTATGAAGTAGTAACAAAAATAAGTTTATGGTGGAGGTCATCACAATTTGAGGAACTGTGTTAAAGTGTTGGAGCATTAGGAAGGTTGAGAACTACTGCTCTAGGCTAAATCATATTGACCAGCAGAGTTAAACTAAGACAGGGTTAAATATTTAACCCTGATTTCTCTGTAATAGCATCCTTTTCTTCTTTGTCTCTTTTGTGTGAATTTCAATCCTCTTGTAAAAATTATCTTTAAGGAAAAGCCACATCAAAAAATTAACTCCTTTGCATTGTGTAGCACATTCTACATGATGAGGATCCACAACTCTACTGGGGAAATCCCACCCTCAGTCTGTGGGTCACAGAAAAGCTTTTCAGTGAGGGGACACTGAAGATCTCATGTTTATATTTTTCAGCTGATAAGGCTTGTTCTACTCCTTGCAACCTTGCCAGTTCCAATTTGCTTTTAAACGCATTTCTTTTTTTCTTGTTATCTTTGGATGGAATTTGGGGTTTTGGTGTTGCTAGGCAAGAGCTCTGCTCATTAGCTTTACCCAGATCACTGAGGTTATTTTTCCATAGCATTCTTGATTATGATTAATTCCAGTACTTTAAAACCTCAGTGGCACCTCAACCCAGACTCTGACCCACTCTATTTGGCTGTCAGAATCAGGCATCATGATCACCCAGTTCTGTCTACTTTACCATATAGAACCATCATTGATTCAACATGTCTCTAGATCCTTTTACTTCATTGACTTTCTCAGGCCTATTCTAGCATCTCACAATTCTCTAATTTTGCTGTATTTTTAAGCCTCAAGAATTGGCTTTGAAATCTCATGTCACTTAGCTGAGACTCCTGTCCTCCCAGGTCTGTATACACCAGATGAGAGAGTACATCTGAGAGAAGTAATGTGCTCCCTGGTCCAAATGATGTCTTAGTTTAATTCTGCTGGTCAATATGATTTAGCCTAGAGCAGTGGTTCTCAACCTTCCTAATGCTCCAACACTTTAACACAGTTCCTCAAATTGTGGTGACCCCCCACCATAAACTTATTTTTGTTACTACTTCATAACTATAATTTTGTTACTGTTATGAATTGTAATGCAAACAGTTTGAAGATAAAGGGTTTCCAAAGGTGTTGCAACATACAGGTGGATAACCACTGGCCTAGAGTCAGCATGACCTATGGGTACATCTGTATGGGAATTATCTTGATTATTAGTTGATTTGGGAGGTACTGGCTGGCCCACTGCATTTGATAACATCCCCAGGCAGGTGGTCCTGGGTTGTATAAAAAATCTAGCTGAGCAAGTGTTCATGAGTGAGCCATCAAGTAGCATTAATCCATGGTTTCAGTTCTAAATTCCTGCCTTGAGTTCCCCTGCCCTTGCCTCTCTCAGTGATGAACTATAACCTGGAAGTATAAGCCAATAAACCATTTACTTCCCTAAATTTATTTTGTCTGGAGTGTTTTGGCATGACAACGAAGTTAAAAATAGAAAAAAAAATAAGTAGTTGAATCTTTGTGGATACACTACAATAACACTAGACTATGTTCAGAACATTAAACATGTTAGAATTCCTTGTCAGGAGATTAAGGTATAGCCTGAAAAGAGTTTCCTGGAAAGTAAACCGTAAATAATAAATGAAAATACTGAAAATCTGAGTTCTAATCACATGGCATTAGTCATGTCTACTCTCTCCAGTAGGTGACTAGTTCATGTGTTGCCTTTTAATTCAACAGATGGAGAGTTCTGTTTAGTATCAAGGCTTAGAGACTTTGAGCAACAAAGTATAAGTTGAGCCACGCCATCATGTGTCCTACACATTGTGCAGTCCTTTTCCAAAGTAAGGTTTAAGGTATTAAACCTTCTTCAGTCACTAGCTAAAGATTGTGTGCTCTCCCCTCTAGGCAGCTACGGTCTTCTCCAGGTTTTGATTTTGCATGATGTGTGAATTTCCTGTTCCCTCAGTTGGATTACTTTGATGGTTCATCCTTATGATCATTGTGCATTAATCTCTATATGATAATTTTAGCTCCATCCTGGACACATAGCAAACACTGAGGAGTCAGTTATATTAACACATTTATCCATCGGGAATGGTCAATGCAAATGTAATCATTTAAATGATATCTTCAGAAATTTGATAAAATATTAAACATATGGTCATGCTGTAAGAATGACAAATAAAGTCTTATACCTTAATACATACTCCTGTTGTTCCTCAACCAATTTTATTTGTACTAACAATGAATAGCATTGGCATTTTGCTCTGCTGAGAGAATAAAAGATTCATAATTTGCTAGTGTTTTCCTTTTCCCTGAAAATATGCATATATTCAGATATATTTAGTCGAAATGTCTCACAGTGTAAACTCTCACAGCAATACAGAACTCTCCTCTCATGCCTGTGATTCGGCAATGTTCTGGGTGAATGAGCACCTCAGAGCTGTCTTGTTTTATAGATTCTGTACTAAGTATCTGACAGTAGTCACTTTTTACTTTAAAAAAAAGTAATGATGAAAATGCTTTATTAGTGGCAAATTTGAAAGAGATAGAACTACCTATGGAATTGGTCATAAATGTTTTAAAGAGATGTTAACTTTGTTAAGAACTCAACAAAACATCAACACCACACTTAGTTTTATGACCTTATCCCAAGTCCCTGAGGAGCAGACAGAAACAGCTCCATGTCTCCCCTGCTGGTCATTGGGATAGTGGCAAGAATTCGGTTGCCTTGATTTTCTTTCTTTTGAAGTATTTTAATTGATTTATTATTTATTACAATTTATTCACTTTGTATCCTGACTGTAGCCCCCTCCCTCATCTCCTCCCAGTCCCACCCTCCCTTCCTTCTCTCCCACTATGTCCCTCCCCTAGTTCACTCATAAAGGAGGTCCTCCTCCCCTACTATCTAACCCTAGCCTATCAGGTCTCATTAGGACTGGCTGCATCCTCTTCCTCTGTAGCCTGGGAAGGCTGCCCCCCTCTCAGGGGGAGGTGATCAAAGAGCCAGCCACTGCATTCATGTCAGAGACAGCCCCTATTCCCCTTATTTGGGAACCCAATTGGAGACTGAGCTGCCATGAGCTACATCTGAGCAGAGGTTCTAGGTTAAATGCATGCATGGTCCTTGGTTGGAGTTCCAGTCTCAGGAAAGACCCTTGAGCCCAGATTTTCTAGTTCTGTTGTTCTCCTTGTGGAGCATCTGTCCCCTCCAGGTCTGTCTATCTTCCCTTTCTTTCATAAGATTCCCTGCACTCTGCCCAAAGTTTAGATATGAATCATACCCATCTGCCTCGATATCCTGCTGGGTAGATTCTTTCAGAGGCCCTCTGTGGTAGTCTCCTGTCCTGTTCCCTGTCTTCTCCTGCTTCCAATGTCTATGTTGTTTGCCCTTCTGAATGATGATTAAACATCTTCCCTAGAGTCCTCCTTGTTGTTTAGCTTCTTTAGAACTATAGATTTTAGTATGTTTATCCTATATTCCTATATTATATGGCTGATTTCCACTTGTGAGGATATACCATGTGTGTCTTTCTGCTTCTGGGTTACCTCACTCAGGATGATCTTTTCTAGTTCCATCAATTTTCCTGCAAATTTCATGATTTCCTTATTTTTAATTTCTGAGTAGTATTCCATTGTGTACATGTACCACAATTTCTGTATCCATTCCTCAATTGAGGTACATGTAGGTTGTTTCCAGATTACGGGTATTATGAACATAGTTGGGCAAATGTCTCAATCCAACTAAAATCAGGGACAAGACAAGGCTGCCCACCCTCTCCATATCTCTTCAACATAGTACTTAAAGTTCTAGCTACAGCAATAAGACAACTAAAGAAGATCAAGGGGATAAAAATTGGAAAGAAAGTAGTCAAAGTATCTTTATTCACAGATGATATGATAGTATACATGAATGAACCCCCAAAATTCCACCAGAGTCAGCTGATAAACACCTTCAGCAAAGCAGCTGGATACAAAATGAACTAAAAAAAAAAAAATCAGAAGCCCTCCTGTATACAAAAGACAAATGGGCTGAGAAAGAAATTAGAGAAACAACACCCTTCACAATAGCCACAAATAACAGAAAGTACCTTGGTTCTTTGGTTTTCACAGTGTTCTATGCTAGTCAATTGTATCTGTATGATTTCTGCTTCCTATACTCCCCAGGCTCCATCCATAAAATTTAAACTAACACACAGAAGAATTTGTATAAAATAAAGGGAACTATGAAGCTCAAGGGCAACCAAGAATGTGTAACTATTTTACCGTCAAGGTAACAACAGAAAACACTATATGTGGGAATTTTATGCTTTTTTTCCTTTTTTATTATTATTATTAATTACACTTTATTCATTTTGTATCCCCCCATAAGCCCCTCTCTCCTCCCCTCCCGATCCCACCCTACCTCCCCTTTCTTCATGTATGCTCCTCCCCACATCCACTGATAGGGGAGGTGGTCCTCTCCTTCCTTCTGATCTTGGTCTATCAGATCACATCAGGAATGGCTGCACTGTCTTCTTCTGTGGCCTGGTAAGGCTGCTCCCCCCTCAGGGGGAGGTGATCAAAGAGCAGGCTAATCAGTTTATGCCAGAGGCAGTCCCTCTTCCCGTCACTATGTAAGCCACTTGGACACTAAACTGCCATGGGCTACATCTGTGCAGGGGTTCTAGGTTATCTCCATGAATAGTCCTTGTTTGGAGTATGAGTCTCTGGGAAGTTTCCTGTGTTCAAATTTTCTTGTTCTGTTGCTCTCCTTGTGGAGTTCCTGTCCTCTCCAGCTCTTGCTATTTCCCATTTCTTACATAAAATTCCATTCACTCTCCCACTTCTTACATAAAATTCCATTCACTCTACCCACCATGCTCAACCTCATTAGCCATTAGGGAAATGCAAATCAAAACAACCCTGAGATTTCACCTTACACCCATCAGAATGGCCAAGGTCAAAAACTCAAGTGACAACACATGCTGGAGAGGTTGTGGAGAAAGGAGAACCCTCCTCCACTGCTGGTGGGAATGTAAACTTGTACAACCACTCTGGAAATTAATCTGGCGCTTTCTCAGACAACTAGGAATAGCACTTCCTCAAGATCCAGCCATACCACTCCTAGGCATATATCCAAAACAGGCTCAAGTACACAAAAAGGACATTTGCTCAACCATGTTTGTAGCAGCTTTATTTGTAATAGCCAGAAGCTGGAAACAGCCCAGATGCCCCTCAACTGAAGAATGGATGCAGAAACTGTGGTACATCTACACAATGGAGTATTACTCAGCAATGAGAAACAAGGAAATCATGAAATTTGCAGGTAAATGGTGGGACCTGAAAAGGATCATCCTGAGTGAGTTGTCCCAGAAGCAAAAAGACACAAATGGTATATACTCACTCATATAAACATACAACATAGGATAAACCCACTAAAATCGATACATCTAAACAAACTAAACAAAAGAGAGGACCCTAACTAAAAAGCTCAATCCCCCTCCTGAAAGGCAAAGAGGATGGACATCAGAAGAAGAAGAAAACAGGAAACAACCTAGGAACCTGCCACAGAGGGCCTCTGAAAGGCTCTGCCCTGCAGACTATCAAAACAGATGCTGAGCCTGATGGCCAACTGGTGGGCAGAGTGAATGGAATTGTATGCTTTAATATACAAATAAATTTTAGTTCTAATTGAGTGGTTGAAGAAGTACTAATATAATTTTCAAGTATGTTGAAAGTTAACATAATTGATGATCCAGAAATTTTGGATTTGGGTAGTTATTTTTTTCTTATAAGGTTGTATTTGTGAGAATTACTCTTGAGTTCTTTATCTGTAAGCCTTTTGTCTCTCTCTCTCTCTTTTTTCCTGTTGTGAGTGAGTTCTCAAACTGGATATGTCCCCGTCTGGTTTTGTGCCAAGTTGACAGCTCTAGAGACTAACTTCTCCTTTTCTCTGGCTTCCCATCCACAGGACTCAGTGTTGGCACTGGTCCTCAAAGTCTCCAGTGGCTGAGATTCTGGAGAACTCACAAATTTAAGTTAGCTTTATTCAGCAACAGCATGTCACTCACTCACTGTTGCCTGTCAATTTTGTGGTAGTGATCACTGCCACACAGAATGATACTGGATTGGACTCATCTAGACTGAGATGGAAGTATTTTAAAGCCTGCGGATGCTTTCATTTATAGAAATGGTGTTTTGGATGAGAAAAAGGCTTTTAATAACATCTGGCAATATGAAGCAATGGAAGTTTTTAGGATAGATCACAGATTATAGCATTGAACAGAACATCTTTGTATTCAGAATTTTAAATTGTAAAAAAAACAAAAAAATTACATCAGTGTTTTGGTAAGCCTGTAATAAAGAAGAAAAATGTGGGCTCTGGTATGGTCAAGTACAAGTAAGAAAATCTTACTGGTATTTGAAATCAAATGAGAAAGATTAAAAAGAAAACACCCAGATACTCAAGCTTTCATTTGAACTTGAGTTGGAAGGACAGTTCTTCAAAGAATATAGGCCAAGTATATAAATGTCAAATTTTGCTTTCCATATAAAAATTGAAAGACGAATAGAAAACTATTAGCAACTAATGTGACAAGGGATGATATTCTTAATATAAAAATGACATTCAAAAAGTAATGAGAAAAATTAAACACTAAAAGAAAAAAATCACTTGGTAGAATTTCAAATGGCCACAGGGAAAATGGAGCCTTTTAAGTTACAAACTAGAATTACATATTTTTTTATTCTTCTGTTATCAACTTGGCCAGAAGTAAAATTACTTTGATTCCAAGTTTAATTAATAATTTACTAAGTATTTACTGCTTATTGCTAAAAGGCATGTGAAATGGTACATTCCTGGATGGTAGTATGGTAATATCTATCAAAAGTCTGGAAAAAAATATTTATAATTTATAAATACAAAATTCCTTTCCTTAAATTATGTCTTTAAAATAAAATAAAAATGTCCACACAAATGTATATCATTCATCTATTACAGAAGTATTTATAACATTAAAATGGAAGCAAGCTGATTATTATCTACTGAGAATATGACTGATTCAAAAGTAAGCATTTAATGTTTTTGTAATATTGAAAAGTGTATATATTAATGATACAATCATAGTAAGATGTGTATGAATTATTTTATCTAAAATAGATTAAATATTAAAAAAACACATGAGGAATTGTAAGTTTGATAGTCATCTGTTTGCTACTATCACAAAAACCTAAGGTAATTAACTTTATTGTGGCTTACAGGTTTGGGGGCTTTAGTTCTTGACTGGTTAACATTATTTGCTTTGGCAGAATATTATGGTAGGGGTTCATGGCAGAGCGAAGCCATTCACCACCTAACTGTGTCAAAAAAGAGAGGAGAGAATTGCATTCTTGGTTTTGTCTTCAAGAAATGTCCTCATGGACCAAAGACTTGATATAGTACCCTCCTCCAAACAGTCTCATCACTTCTTAATAAGGGCACCCTAATAACCTTTAAAACATGGACTTCTGGGGCCATTACATATGTAAACTGTAGTTTAAGTGGTTAAATGTTTTTTTGATTTTCAACAATAAAATGTTTATTATGTAAGAGGGAAAATATTTTATCTAGCTTATTATATGCAAAAATTCATCAACTTTAATGTGCCATTTGCTGAACTCTGGCAATGTCAGAAATTAAGTATCTCTAGGTGAACTGAAATAGAATGTTTCCATTACTCTCAGGAGAGTCTTTATGACCTTTTACTGTTGATCCTTCCCTTCAACAATTGCTGGCAATCAAACCACGATTCTATATTCTGAAAGAAGACTTGTATATGGTTCACTCTAAGAACCAGCCTTGTCATGAAGAGGTCACACAGCCTAGTGAAAGGAACGAGGGACATGGAGGCTGGGGAAAATCAAGCCATGCTCAATGTGTCTGCCTGTTCATCTGTAAAAGAAAGTTAGTAGTTTCAACTTTCTTACCAATATGTCAGCGTAATTGTGGGGAAGAAATATATGATTGTGAGGAACCAATATTAGAGTACTATTACCATTATCATTATTATTTACTGTGAATCTATCTGGTTACTACTGCTGATATGTAGGTGACTATGCTTACACTTTTTTTTTACAACAAACTATTTATTTATTTATTTGTTTGTTTATTACAGTTTACCCATTTTGTATCCCATCTGTAGCCCCCTCCCTCATCTCCTCCCAGTCTCACCCACCCTCCCTCTTCTCCCTCTATGCCCCTTCCCTAATCCCCTGCTTACGCTTTTCAATAGAGATTTATATTTATAAAAAGTACGGGCTCGCATTCAAAAAGAGAGTTAAGCTGTTACTGTCTTCACAAGGGGTGTCTGACACTGTTAGGCTATGGGTAGTGGTAACTGGGTTCTTCCGCAGGAGTTATTTCAGATCGTTGCTTATGCCTACAGTTCCCTGTTGCTCATTTTGCTTCTCTTTACCAAGAGCCTCTGTGTTTAGAGCTTGTTCTGTAGTTGAAGTAAGAGCCTGTAGGGTTTTGCTTTCATTAATTTTTAGTGGCAGTTCTTTGACTTTTAAAAACTATGAGGTTAGGATGGAAAGAAGCCAAAAGAGCCTGAAGAAAATTTCAATCTGTTAATAAACACTATGCAACATGAGACTCTTCTAAATGACCTGGAAGAAATGGTTATAATAAATATGCCTAGTCCACTTATTCTTTTCTTTTTCATTTACTTATTTATTTAGTCACTTTACAGCCTGATCCTGGCCCCCTCCCTCCTCTTTTCCCAGTCTCTCCTTCTTGCCCTCCCTTTGTTCCTTCCCTCTCCTTCTTCTCAGAGAAAGGGAACCCCTAATGGGTACCAACCAACCCTGGCATCTACAGCAAGACTAAGCACATCCTCTTCCACTGAGTCCTGACAAGGCAGCCCAGCTAAGGAAAAGGTATCCAAGCACAGGCAGCGGAGTCAGAGACAGCCCCTACTGCCATTGTCAGAGACCCACCCACATGTTAACCAAGCCTCACATCTGCCTCATATGTATAGGGGGCCTTGGTCCACTTATTCTTCCTTGTTCATTCTATAGCCAACAGACTTGGATTGATTTCACATCATGTTCCAGAAACTCTGTTGTGATCTGGTACACTGTGATCTAGTAGACATTCAGATAGTAGGTGGGGACCAACAGGGAGTTTATCACCCATTTAAACAGTTATAAATTATAAAAGGTAGAAAAGGATTCAAGGAGGGAGATGTGCTGGGTGCTAAGGAACTGCTAGGGATGTGCTGGAAGGATTCTCAAAGATTATCCTCAAGCTCGGCTCTCAGCCTTGTGAAGGGACTGGCAGAGTGGGGAACACACACAACAATCTTGTGATAAGAAAACTTGAAGCTTAAGGAAGTATGATGAGTGGAGAAAATGGTCCAGATTCCACTCCTGAAAAGAGGAGTAGAATCAGTGAGTCATGATACTGAAAACCAAGGTGGGCAGCAGGTCGTCTCTCAACCCCATAGAGAGGGCAGGAGAGAGGACAGGATGGGTTCACTCATGAAGGAGGACTTGACTTGATCTTTTTAAAACTTGAATAGTTTTATAAAATGAAATTTACCCTTCTTTCACTTGATCTGTAACTGTCCATGTATTTGCATATGACTTAATTAAGGAGCAAGAGAAGAAGCATATACATTATAATTTTACCTACTTTTTATTTTGTATTTATTGTTCAGAATTTCCTATATGAGTACTGCATTTATATCACTTCTACTCTTGCCTCTCTCTCTTCCCCACTCCTCCAATGTCCTTCCCTGACTCCCACTCAAATTTAAGATTTCATATAAACATATATGTGTGTATATATATTTATGAATTATATTTATATTCCTACTGAGTCCATTTAGCATAGCCTATATGTATATTGTTTAGGTTTG
Organism: Psammomys obesus; assembly: GCF_907164565.1. Lineage (NCBI taxonomy): Eukaryota > Metazoa > Chordata > Mammalia > Rodentia > Muridae > Psammomys > Psammomys obesus. The sequence goes on along the minus strand of NW_026592510.1, from coordinate 14,685,399 downwards.
ACCACTTGTATTGGACTATTTTTCCTCTGAATTAGATTTATTTTCCTTCTCTCAGGAGCTATTGATTTACTGTAGCTCTTTATCTAATGATAGGACCTTATAAAATGCCCCTGGGTCCACAGTGTATGTCAGCTGTTGTCATTACTCAGGTCTTGTTTAAGCAACCATGTTGTTGAGATGTCATGGGTACAACTTTCTTGTCATGTTTAGAACACAGTATCTGGCAGCAGGCATCCTGTTCCTTTCCTCTGGCTCTTGCAGTCTTTCTGCTTCCTTTTCTACTATTTTCCATGAATCTTAATGTAAGAGTTTCATTCCTATTATTTACCAAAACAACTATTAGATAAATTCTTCCCCCCGCCAGGAACATTATCCCTCTTTTTCTCTTAGAGTGCCTCATTGTTTTCCTCATCGAAAAAATGTACATGGGAATAAAAAGTGTGTTTTAATAATAATTAAACAATTTTATATGCATAGGAAAAACTGAACCTGCCATATAAACCCTGAAAGAGCATTCTTTTCCATTTCATAAATTCCATGTCAAAAGAGAGCTGTTAAATAAATATTGGGCGTGCCAAAATGGGTATGGACAGTCTCATCTCACTGTGGAGTTCCACCTACTGGAAGTACCAATGTGGAAAGGGAGTAGGACTCAATGGTGAAAACAGAAGCCAGAGCCATTGAATGACTAGTGGCCTGGCTGTGCTGCCCAACACTGGGTGAATGCTCGAGGATTGCTCTGTCTCAGTTCAGGTTAAACATCTCTAATGCTGGCTTCTTTATAGAAAGTCGGAAGAACTTTAATCATCCCTTTCCTTTAAAACTACCATCAGTATCTTGTAATAGGTGAAAGTATAGATAGATAATCAGATGGACCTAGATTTAAGGCTACCATGCATTAGAAGATATCCTGAAGGAATATCAACTTCAGAGACTGTTCTTTTGTTCACAATATTAAGACAATGGTACAAATGTCCTGAGTGTGTTAAGAGACATAAACTGGGTTCTCAGTACATCATGCTCTTTGCAGTTAATATGCAATAAGTTGCCAATCATGTTGGCATTCTTGTAATCAGCCCTATCTGTTTTAAAGATTGAGACTCATAAAATTATATTAATTGCCAGGTAACTTAACAGGGTTTCAAATCCCATTCACCCTGGCTTCAAAAATTCATGCATTTTTGCATTGGTTTTAGTCCCCTTCACAAAAGGAACAACATCAAAGCCAAAAGCCAACACTGGCCAACCAACCAAAATCATCAAATTCCTGGGCTACTATGAAGAAGACTCACTGATGTTGAAAATAAGGTAACAGAATAAATACAATGAAGCCACTTCTGGAAGAATGAGGAAAGTAAATAGCAAGTGCAATAAGTATCATTTTTATTAGCTTTTATCATGAAATTCCTCTCCTAAGCCATGCCACCGCCTTGAGGATTTTCCAGCTTGCAGTATGCCTCTGATTCCCAGGTGAGCAGACCGTACGTTCTAATGTGTTGCTGGTCATCAGCATCAGATGCGCGAGATTCACAATGCACAGCTGGAGCAACCTCTGCACACTCATTGGTGAGAGCCAGAGCACATTTGTGGGAACATATGTAATGTTTGAGCTTGAACGTGTGCATGTTTGGGTATCCCCTGGCCTATGCCTTTCTTAAGCCACACTATTAGCAGTGACTTTCTGAGATTCTCTTCAACCGATTCTTTAGGCAAGAATTGGAGATTGACTGCTTAAGTCTCCCGAACCCACAGGTATTAACTTGTGGGTTTATTATCAACTTGGTAAAGCTGATTAATTTCATACCAAATTTGTCTAAGGTATTCTATACACAGAGGTGTAACTGTTTGTATACATTTGTGTTGCACATATCTAAGCTTAGAATAGAGAGGACAGTTGAGGTATCAAATAGAATCATAACAGATATCAGGAAACTGTGACTATGAAGTAGTTAAAAATGAACATCTCAAATTCTTACTCTTTTAACAAGGCTCCGTGGACTCATTAAAATTTTCAAATCCTTGCAAAAAATCATCCCTGTTGTGAATGAAAGTAATAGGATTTCAAAGCTAAATGTGGGTGTATGTTAGCTCCCGGCCTTTGAAATTTGCTGTACATTTTATGTGTGTGAGTATGATTTTTAAACAATATTTTAATTGGTTATTTGAGAATTTCACATAAGGTGTTTTGATCTTATTTACCTTTCTTCTTTAGCTCTTCACAGATCAACAGATCAACTCCCCTTTCCTACCCACTCAATTGTGTGTGTGTGTGTGTGTGTGTGTGTGTGTGTGTGTGTACCCATGCAGACCAATGTGTGCTGCCCAAATATTCTTGTTTGTGTGGCCTGCTATTAGAGCATGATGAACTTACCAGGGTCTTACTGTTAGAGAGGACTGACTCATCTTCTCTCAGCAGCTTCCAGTTGCCAATAGCTTCCCCATTAGGGGTAGGACTTCATGCCCAGCTCTCCTCTCTCTGATGGGATTTGTTTTGGCTTGGGTTTGCATAAGTCTTAGGCATGCTGTCACCACTGCTCTGAGGTCATATGTGCAGAGCCTTGACATGTCCAAAAACCACTGCTTCCTTGTAGTCTCCTATTGCCTCAGGCTCTTATACTCTGTCCACATTCTCTTCTACAATGATCCCTGAGTCTTGGGAGGAGGGGGCATGGTTTATATGTTCCACTTAGCAGGTGCAGTTTCTATTCTTAGTGAACTATAAGCTGTTTTTATATTTTTAATTCTCCAAAGTGATGCATTTTCATATATTAGTTTTATATTTTATTCAGGGGGTCAGGGAAGTCAGGGGGCGGGTGTTTATCCTCTGGTCACCGAAGTGGCTCCTTCTACATAAACACACATTTAAGATATTTTTCCTTTGATTCTTCTTTAGCATGCATTGTGAACACTCAGGGATCTTCCCCATCTATGACCCAAATGTGATTTCTTTCTTTGATGTTACTTTGCTTCTTTAGAGCAGCAGCAATGGGCTGGACAGCGCCTGTTATTTCAGATAGGATAATCACAAAGTACTAATAATTTTGAACTGTGGTAACAGGGCTCTTCTGTGGCCTCTGCACCTATTAATATCTAGTTAAATGATATTCTTTTAATCTGGATTAGCATTACTATTCCCAGTTTGCTGATAAGACCTCAAAGTGCCATAAGATTAAGAAGATTAAGTGCCAATCCCAGATCGTCTTATTAATGGTAAAATTGGGCTTTAAATCCAGGCCACTTGGTACCTGGTTCTTGCCCTTAACCACTGGGATGAACTACCATCACAGCCACTGAACATGGTATCTCGTATTAAGAATGTTAACAATAATTGTCGTCACATGCAGTTTTCATTGCCTCTATATTTTCCCCAAATATGGAGAGTATAGTGGACCCTGTTTCTGGATGGAGAAACTAAAGCTTTGATGGTAGATGCAGCTGGTTCAGGTCCATATAGTGAATAAGAGGCAGACAAACTAAGTCTGGTGTCAGAAGCATCAGATGAAGACACGTAAAAGGCTGCTTTCCTCCTACCAGCATGGGATTCCCATTAGCCAAATGCAACCTACATTCCCTGCAAGCTCTAAATGTTTCAAAAGATGAATCTATAGTTATCAATTCAAGTTCAAGTTCATCTTTTCTCTCTTCTTCCTTCTTTCTCTCCTTCCTTCACTCCTTCCTTCCATCTCTCCCTTCATCCATCCATCCCCTCTCTCCCTCCATCCTTCCTCCCTTCATCCCCCTCTCTTCTTCCCTCCCTCCTCCCCGTCTGTGTGTATAGAATGTCAGTTTTCTGTGTATGTGGGCTGCTATTATTTAAAGTCATCGTTGCATAGTCTTACTGGTGACGATTTCAGAAGAGGCTAAATTGTAAGTGACTTTCTTTCAAACCTCCCTAAAAGACCTTTGTAGAAAATATTACAAAGGATTTAAGAGGACTAAAACATTACTTTATTTTAAGTATCCCCATGACATAGTATTTAATGCATCTCCAAAGAGGCTTCATTCTTACAGCCCTGAAGAGGATGTCCTACAACATGCCATGGTGGGAAGCAGGATTGTCTACTGTAGAGAGACCGAAAGCTACATAGGTCTGTTTGAGTGCAGTCCAGAATGGCATTTGGGTACTGGTCTTGGAAAGACAACTTGACTTAGAAGTCATGAAGAGGTACATTTCACCACAGCCTTAAGAAGAACTTCTGTCAGTTGAAGCTGCCCAACCATGCAATGATCTGCCTCAAAGACTCACCAGTCCATGTCACTGGAGGCATTTATGTGGAGGATGGGGAGCAGGCAGGAAAACAACCCAGTGCTGGAGGAAAAGTAAAGTAGTATAAAAATATGGTTTTATATGAAACAAATGCTACTTAGGCTAGTTTTTAAGATGATTAATTTATTTTAATATAGTTTAATCTATTTCAGAATCTATTATCTATAAAAGAATCCCAAAGGGGAAAATTATTTAATCTACTTGAAGAACAACATATTTGGAAATAATTAATAACAGTGTTATAGATCAATAGAGTCTATGATGAGATTTCATATTTTAAAGGATATTATTTAAAAAAAATCAGAGAAATCCTAAAATTTCTATAGCTCTGAGTACAGTTACAAAAGAAAAGAAACATTGACAAAAACACATGGTTTTCAGACAAAAATGTAAATTACCATAATGTTCTCAACACAAATGATCTTTTTGACAAAACTATTGAGCTAGCGGAAAACAAGAAAACTATGAACTGAATCCTAGAAAAATGGCTCAGCAGCTAACAGCGCTTGCTGCTCTTCCAGAGGACCCAAGTAAGTTTCCAGCACTCACATTAGGCAGCTGATAATCACCATCTCCAGGGGCTCCAAAATTGTCTTATGGCCTCTATAAGCACACACACACACACACACACACACACACACACACACACACAGAGAGAGAGAAAGAGAGAGAGAGAGAGAGAGAGATTATACTTACACAAACACATTCACATAAATAAAAATGTACTTTTAAAAAAGAAAAGAGACAGCTATGAGTTATGAGCAGTATAAGGAAGGAACTACTACAAACTACTACAAACTACTACAGAAGTTTGAGGTGGAGGAAGATACATACAGAGGTAACACTGTTTGGTTTCCATACTTCTCCTGAATGTTGGAATATCATCAGCCCTTTGCAGACCATACTAAAAAAAAAGCTCCTGAAATATACATCCAACTAATGCTCATATGTTCAATGATACCAGTGGTAAAATTAAAAAAAAAAATACTTCAGAACATTTTTTCTGGATGTGTGTCTTCTTGCTTTCTTTTGCTGTGAAGATATACCATAACCAAGGCAACTTATAGTGGAAAAGTTTATTATCTTCCAAGCACCTCCTAGTACTGCCCATTAAGCCCTGCCTGTAACACTCAAATGCTTTCCTAACCCAAAGTCCCAAAGTCTTCCACATTCTTGCAAAAACAGCATGATCAGGCCAGTTACTCCTTGTTACTAACAACTTCTGTCTTAGTTACTTTTCTTTTGCTGAAAAGACACACCATGACCAATGATACTTATAGAATATTTTATTGGTGTTATAGTTTCAGAAGATTGGTTAGAGTCCATGACTAACATGGCAGGCAGGCATGGTGCTGGAGCAGTAGCTGAGAGCTTTTTGCATCATGTCCACAAACGTTAAGGCAGAGAGAGAAACCTCAAAGTCCATGCCCAGTGACATAGTTCTTCCATTAAGGACACACCTAATCTTTCCCAAACATTTCACCTAAATGGGGGCCAATACTCAAACATATGAGCCTGTGGAGGTCATTCTTATTCAAACCACCACAGTGTGTGTGCTGATTTGTTTTTGTCACATTAATACAAACTGGGTACCTGGAAAGAGAGAACTTCAGTTGAGGAATTACCTCCATTACATTGGCCTTTGGGCATGCCTGTATGGCATTTTCTTAATCAATGATCCCTAGCTCACTGTATGTAGCAGATGGTTCTGAATTGTATAAGAAAGCAGGTTGAGCAAGCCAATAAGCAGAGCTCCTCTGGGCCTCTGCTTCAGGTCCTGCCTCCAGGTTACTGCCTTGACTTCCTGACTTAGTTTCCGTTCGTGAAGGACCATAACCTGTAAACCAAATAAACCCTTTCCTTCCCGAGTCGCTTTGGTCATGGTGTTTATCACAGAAATAGAAAGCAAACTAGGACAGTGTGGTTCATCCAATGCATTTGAGGAGGAGGGCTTCAAACATTCTGATCTGCCTGTTCACCATGCATTTCCTTGTGTCCTTCAGTTTCCAAATTAGTCCCTCTATATTAGAGAGCTATCAAGAAGGCTGAGTATGATATAACGTTCTATCAAACTGTCTTGGGTTTCCTGACAAGGTAACATGGTCTTGAAGGATAAAATATAATCTATTGTTATGTCTTAGTAACTGCACAGAGACTGAGCAATGGGAAGAGGGCTTACATAGTATAAAAGAGAATGAAAATATGTTCAAAGACACACTTTAGAACACAGAAATTTAACACACCTGGTTTGCTATTTTTAGGAATACTAAAAAGTAATCTAATCATTAAGATTTGTAAACACTCACAATAATAACTTTTAAAATGAGCCTGGTGGATGTGTGAGACACGAGCTACTTTCTGTATTTTTTGTTTTGTTTTCCGCTCTTAGGGGCCTCTATTAAAACATGGCAGAACTCATTCATTATGAATTAAAAAAAAATTCTTCTGAATGAGAAGGAGGGTCCCGAAAACCCCCTCTTTAGATATTTGACAGCAAATAATCCTGGCACAAATTACTCCAGTGATGGGAGGTTGTCTCTTTAAACCATTCATCCTTTTGATCTTTATCTCTGCTGTGTAGCCTCTAAATCCACTCCCTGAAGGTTTTGTGCTCATCCTTCTAATTACCACTAGAGAGGAAGTGACACCTCCTGCTTCCTCATTTCCACAACCCCTAACTATGTTTCTGACCAGAGTTAGTCTTAAAAATTAAAGGAGCTAAGAGGATCAAAGGCTGTGGTTTTAAAAGGATGCCTTCATTTTCATGGTGTTCTTAATACTTCAGAACGGTGAGGGGTAAGGGTAGGCAACTGTAATATTCTTGCCTTCCCCAGCAGCTGACTTCTCACAATTAAAGAAACCACTAAAGGGTCTTTAGTAGCCAAGAATTGCTGGACCCTGGTGGGCACGCTTAAGGCAGTATTTTGCCATCTGTTGACTACCATTCTGTAGGAAAAGCCCGGGGAAAGCCTCACTGTTTTTGCAGTCTACTTCATTTATTAAACTTCATAACTCAGAGAAAGCATCCAGCTTTAATTTGTCTTGCTTGATCTCATCACCTGGTACTGCAAACACACAGAAAGGACCCGTAATGAGAAACGTCGGTGGGTTCCCAGCGTCCGATGGGAACAAGCTACCTAGAAGATGAATCATGGAGGGAGGGGCCTGGGATATGCCAAGCACTGCATTCCATTCCTCCCTGTTGCTTGGAACTCATTTGGTTTCACACCTGAATCTGTAGTTGTTGTATGGTTTCCTCCACCTCCGAGATAAAAGACTCCAGTGCACAGAGGAGATAAGAAAATTGCGCAAGGCCAGGGTCAGGATTTCACTGTGGCCTCTGAAACCTGATTTTAGGACTTAGGGATAAAACAAACCTCAGTGACATGCCACATGTGGGAGACATACTAAGCTCTCATTCCACCTCATTTTGTTTTGTTTGCAATTCTTATGTCAGATTATAGGACCAGAAAAATGGAGGTCGAAGTTTTATTGTCATCTCAAATGATGAAAGAAACAGAACAGAAAGTGTATCTTTACAGCTCAGTAAAATGACTCTAATTCAGGTTCCGGTTTTGCTGTCTGTACTAGACACGATTAATTTCTCTGGACTTCACTTGCTTAATCTGTGACATAGGGATATGACCATGGCATCTTCTTTGGAGCACCGCCATTAGTATGAATTTACGTGGAGTAAAGTGTCCATGCCTTAGGTATCTACAGCCCAGCTGTTAACACTTTGAAATGTCCTTCTTCCTGTGGTGGAAATAGGATGGTGACAGAGAAATGAACCCTGTGAGTTCTCTTAAGTTAATACGGCTTTAATAGAAATTAATCGGATGCATGCATTTTTATGTTCAAATCAGCGGTTCTGTAATACTCTGAGTCTCCGCCTCTGAGCACTTTAGGAAACGGTGCAGTGACACAGGTACCAGGCGTTTGTTACATTCTTTGTTCTTGATCCTAAAATGCAGCCTTGTCTCACATCTGTTCTAACTACCCTGGATTTTCTCCCAGTAGGCATGGGAATGGGAAGGGGGGGGGGGTTGTTACCCATTTCTTCTGGTTAATTAAAAATGGAAAATCTCTTCAGTCACTCAGAAGAAAATAGGTGGAAATTTTAAGTACCCTGGGAAGGCTTGAAGGGCGAGGGTGTGGGGATTCTCCAGGACAGAGTCTTCAGTCAGTATTACCGCTGAAGTTTGATGCCTGGAGAGAGTGGGTGGTCCAAGTAAGGGGTGTGGCATATCAACCCTCCCAGCCCTCCCGAGATTCCATTCTCTAAGTGAAATTAGCCAATTTCACTTAGAAATGGAAAAGTTCCATTTTAGTCTCTTTCACCATGGGAGCTTAAAAAATTGTGTAGTCCCAATGCAGCTACACTTTCTTAAAGCCTGCTTAGAAAATTAATGTGAAGAGGGGAAATACTCACTTGAGGAAACCATGTTTAGTGGGCAGTAACCCACACGGCACTTTAAGGGTTAAACTTTCTCTTAGAGAAGCTCTATCTTACAGGGATATCCCCCAATTTAGAAACTACTATTACTAAAAAGGTAAGCCACAATTTTTTTTTTTTTTCCGCACAGCTTTCTATGACAGGAATAGTTCCCAGTGTGTGCGTGCGCGCGCGGGCGTGCGCGTGTGAGTGTGCGCGAGTTTGACTCAGCCTCTGACCATCTATCATCTCTCTCCACCCGGCTTGGATCAGGGAGAAGACTTGTCAGTCACAGCTAATAAAAGACCTCAGAACCCAGCAGGAATCTCCTTTTTACTATAGATCCATTTTACGATAGCTTTCAATTTATTATGTCACACAAATCAAAAAGGAAGCATTTATCTTATCATTCTGAGGCATCCCTTCTCCCTCCTGGTGCCCTAGCCCCTCCCCCTGAGCCAGTTTCCAGCCCCTCAAAGATGCTTTGTGCAAGAAAGTACAAGTTCTCCTTTTGGCTTCATTTTCCTTCTTTTTTGCTCTCCTCCTGACTCCCCCTTCCCAATTGTCCCTCCCCCCCCAAAAAAAAAAAGAAAAAATAAAAAAAGAGAGCAAAGCAAATGGCCCAGGTTCCCCCCCAACGCCTGACCTGCGTTTGCTGGGAGGAGTGCAGGAGAGGGAGCGCGCATTCTGGAGCAGGCTCCTCTGAGTCGACCACAGGCTGTTTTGTGCAGGCTGTCCCTCTCCTTCGAAATCAAGCATCCCCTCCCCGAAGCAGCAGGCAGTGTGCCTCCATTCGGCCACATTTGGTATGCATGAGCACGGCTGCAGGGAGAGGGGAGGTGGCTTTCTTAAGAAGGTTCAGGGGCTCAGGAAACGCCACTTGACTAGACTCCCAAGTTCCAGGAAGCCTCTGCCCTAATGGAATTTGCAGGTGTGGAGATGACCATGGGCTGCCAGGGCCGTGGGGGACCGTTTGTTTTTTAGGCACTGCCCAGATTTGCAATTTCTTGTCTTCCCGGTGGAATTTGGAAGGGGTCATGAATCAGACTGATGCTTCTCGACCCCTAAATTGGACCATCCGGAAGCTATGCCACGCAGCCTTTCTCCCATCTGTCAGACTTCTCAAGGTACTGTAACTTGCTGCTTTGAATGGCGCTTACTCTGCTTTTCAGGTCTATACGCCCAACTTCGCACTTGGGCTGGGACTTCAGTTCTGGGGCGTGAGAATGCATGCAGTCCGGGCTGTGTTACCCATGGCTGGAGGGAGTTCCCAACACCCCTACCCCACCCCACCCCCACCCAGCCTGCAGGATGGCCCGAGCCACACTAGGGAATTAGATATGGTCTTAGGGATGGGTCTACCTGGGTGCACCCCCACCTTTCTTAACCATTAGCCCGCCAAACAATTAATTCTCTTATTTGGGAGGATGAGAATAATAGTGGGCATGAAATCTCTTCCCCTCCTGCATTTGGCTCCAGAGCTCATTTTCTTTCCCTGGGGAAGCCCTTCGACCCACTTTCCCTTAAATGGAACCTGAGAGAACAAAGGATTCTCCTTCTTATTTTAAAAGCTTCCTGGCCAGGTGGTCAGTCAGGTAGAGACAAAGAAAGAATGAACCTTATCCCACATGGACTTTTTAAAGGCATGATAATTCCTATCTCTCGGTTTCTAGACCGGAGTCAGTGTGAGAAAAGTATTGTTTCGCATACATTGAAGAAAGCCGTCTCTAGCTCTGAGTTACACAAAAGATTTCTACTACACCTGAGCTGCCGTTGCTAGTTGTGTCCACAATGCTCCTGTTTCTGGAAGCAGATGTATGAAAGATACTGAGAAGGTCCTCACAACTCCTTAGGAATCCACCTTCATCACCTGCCTGACAGGAAGGACACAAGGTGTGAAGGCATACTAGTATTGCTTAGAACATGCTAACCCTTTGTGGAGCAGAGGGCAGGGAGAAGCATAGATGAAGGTTTCACATTAAAGTTTGTCAGGCAAGGCAAGTCCTTAATTCTCCTTTTTTCTATTACATATGATCTTTTGATTTAATTACTAGTGACCGTAGAGGGAGTTGGCTACAGAAGAGAAATGATGGATTAGCCCTGCATAAAGCACTCTGAGTTTTTTTTTTTTTTTTTTTTTTTTTTTGAGGTGATATTCTGGTTATGTTTGATGTGGACAGATGATTCTAAATAGCTCAGTGGTGTCTCATTACCAAGTATGAGCCATTGTCTGTGTCTCCCTGACCTTGTTAAACACAAACTGGTATTAACTTTTACAGTGTGCCCCCAAGTGCCCTTCAAACCTCATCTTATGGTTGTCATGGCAATGACTTGCTTCTCAAGGAATATTTGGAAGGGAGGGCATTTAGGGGCATAGGCGGTGGGAGAGATTTCTAAACTTACACGTGCTTTTTCTGTATTGGAGTAACATGTGTAATAGGGCATGAAAAAGAATGAGGCCAGAGAACTAACAAATGAATGTGAATTTCCCTCCAGATCTTGTAGTCAATCAAGACTAAGAAAAAATGTTTTGACAAATTAACTATGACTAAGAAAGTCAAGTTCTGTGATCCCATGTGCAATAAAAACTACCTTTTCAGTTAATGCCATTCACTGGCTTGAACCCAAAGTTTTGCTTTTTAACTCGTCTTAACAGATATATGTATATGTTATTAATGAATACTCAATGTATTATTAATTAGTGCTCATTTTTAAAATAGAAACTGTTATTAATATACTCTTCACAAAGCCAGGATAGAAATTTGTATTTGAGATAGAACTCTTATTTTTAGAAGAACTCTGCCATCTTTTAACTTGAACACACACACAAACACATAAGCACACACATACACAGGAGACCAATGCTTGCATTGTCAGCCAGCTGCACCCTTCCACTTATTCCATTTACTAATGTGGGGCTTGATAACACTTCATCTAATAAAGGGCATTAGTGAGCCTCCTTTTGCTGATTGCAGGATCTGAAAGAGGGAGGCATTTTATTAGAGAACTTCCTCTCTAAATGACATCTGTGTGCTTGAGAGTGTAGCTACTCCATAAGACTTCAGATAGTAAGCACATTTCAAAATCTTACAAGGAAAAAGAAACTGGTGCCAAATCCTTTTTAGCAATATGTAGGCAGAAAGTATCAACTTCTTTTGGAAGGCAGCTACACTCGCCACTAGATCATCCAGCTGCTTTTGAATATGAGCAAATGTATCATCCAGGTGAACACAATGGTGTGTGTTTCCCCCTCTGGGCTATCATTGCCCCATTTTTGCTCTGCTTAGAAAACATAGTACCTATGTTTTCTTCCACTGCTTCATCTTACAAGTAAAAACTGGAAGCTCATAAGTAATAATTTTCACCTTTGGTAAATATTCTTATTGTCTCAGGCTAAACATTAATTACTTAATAATGGTTTCTCTTCCAGTTCATTGCTTGCTTTCAACTTTGTCATCCTTTCACCATTGACTACCTTCTCCTTCCCCCACTCTACCACCACCATATTAATTTTTGGGTGGGTTCTCTGGATCTAGAGTTATTGAAATCCTTAACTAACAAAGCCAATTCACCCACTCAACAGGTATTTTTGTTCATCTTTCAACTGTCCTGATATGCTTTGCCGTCTCTGATGCTCTGAGATTTGTCAGTAAATGCAGTGTGGGGCATCATAGCCTCATTAGATTTTACTAATGCAGATCTCTCACCAATGCTGTCAGCGTAGGTTCAAGCTAATTTCCATTCTCAATTTTTTTTTCCTTGAAAATGTACAGAGTAATTTTTGTGGTTGTTGTTTTTCTTTTTTGAGACAGAGTTTCTCTGTGTAATAGCCCTGGATTTCCTGCACTAGTTTTGTAAACCAGGCTGGTCTTGAACTCACAGAGATCCACCTGTCTCTGCCTCCTGAGTGCAGGGATTAAAGGCGTGTGGCACCATGCCCTGGTAGAGTACTTTTGTTTACTTTTTTTTTTTTTGCTAACTTACTTTAGTACTGTATGCACAGTTAGAAATGGCTTAATATATATAATATAATATAATATAATATAATATAATATAATATAATATAAT
>NW_026592510.1:14632696-14672619 GCF_907164565.1 Psammomys obesus | reverse complement strand
TAATATAATATAATATAATATAATATAATATAATATAATATAATATACAAATATATATATTTACATAAATATATTTCCCATGTCCTGGTAGAAATGTGTTGCAAAGGAATCAGAGGGAAAAGACAGCCCTGACACATGAATTACTCCCTGCAAGTGTTGGAATGGACCTATTATTCCTTCTGAAAACATTTCATTTGTTGATTTGTCCACCCCAAAGCAAATTTTGAACATGCCAACTGACTCTCACTCTGAATTTGGAGCTTCATTTGGAAATAACACTTGGAAATGAATGTCTGGACAGACCCAGAGTGATGATAGCCAAAAGACAGAGCCTGCTTTGAAATGGATGCCTTGCAGATGGGACCCTTTCCAGGCGACTTCTCCTCTACTGTAGTTTACTTCATTCTTATGTGGCCCAAGACCTCATCCTACCATTAATCACACACATACAAAAGTGAATTTGGTTTCAGTGACAGAATGTTCTTAGCATATTTCATATTCATTATCAGGTCTGTCTCTGCCATTGTTTTATTTAGGAGATTTTATTTTGGTAACTTGTGTTGAGTTTCAAGATTATTTTTAGGGCAAAGAGTTTTCTTAGAAGTGAAGTCTTGGCAGGCTTTTTGAAGAGAAGGCTTTCTGGATAATGGGTTGCATTGGAGCAAAAGAAAGAACTATGTAACATGCTTTTAATAAAGACATCTATGTCTATTCATTAATGAACAGCATAATCAGTATAACTCTAAAGACTGGACACTTTATATTTAGCAATGGTATAATTTTACTGAGCAGTGTCAAAATGGAATAAAGGAAGGGATCAGTGGTTTAAGTGCACTTGCCTTGCTGCTATTCCAGAGGGCCAGGGTTTGATTCCTCACACTCTTATTGGGAGATTTACAGCTGCCTCTCACTCTAGATCCAGGGGATCCAATGCCTTTTTTTGACCTATATAAGCTTCCATAAATAGATCATACACACACACACACACACACACACACACAGATAAAATTTTTAAAAAATCATTTTTTTTCTTTGACCTTTTGAGACAGGGTCACTCTGTGTAGCCCTGGTTGTCCTAGAACTGTCTTAGGAGCTGTCCTATGTCAACCAGTCTGTCATCCTATGTGTCCTATGTCACAGAAATCCACTTACTTCAGCCTCCCTCCTAAGTACTGGGATGAAAGATACACACTATTACACCTGACTTAAATCTTATATATATATACTCTCTATACATTCTATACATATACAATAAATTATTTGGGAAAGGTAGGTTCACTGTGTTTAATTTCCATTGCCTTTCTAACAAACGCTGTGACTTTGAGGCTCCATAATCCCTCTGTTACATGGAGATCTTTTTAAATGGAAGGGTTTCAGTCTCCAAGAGATCCTATGGGGACTCTCTATTGTGAGGCCTGCATGCTCCCTGGGAATGGAAAAACACACTATATCTGGGCTTAAAGAACTGGACATTTTAGTGGGGAAGGAAAAAAAGGAAATAATAAATACAGAGATTCAAAGCACAGAGAATCTTGTCTTCTTAAAAAAAAAAAGTTTAACCATTAGTCCAATCCAGATGGGGTAATGTCTACTGTGAGGTGAGTGCCAGATCCCATAGTGTATACTTACTCTGGCTGCAGGGTCTTGACTCAGTGAGATGTGGTTAAGTGGGCAATGAATTAAGTGGGAAGTGAGATTAGAGACCTGGATAATATCTAAGAACGTGGGGTAAGACCAAAGAAATAAAAGTAAATTGTATAGGGGCTTCTTGTATTGATTATTTGTGTCTAAAGGAAGAACCTTGAATAATCTTTTAGTTTCCGTCTGTCTTTGGTATCTGATTGGATGGACATCCCAGGACCTAGGAAAAAAAGTTCCAAGAACAAAGGGCAAACCTGCTTTGTGGTCTTCTTGGTGAGCTAGAAAGATGTGCCACCTGCTGACTTTAATTTGTCAGAGACAGAGTCATCAATATGCTCCTCTATCTCACTCATCTCATTGACTACAGGTCTCATTTAAGCCCTAGTAACAGAAAACGTTCAAGTACATGATACTCACTTATAGTAGTGTTGTGTTTATGTTACTAGACTTTAATGTGATGTTACCAATCTTGTTGAACCGTGTATCATTTCACCAATCAATGTCCCCTCATTGCAGCCCTGTCTTTTGGACTTCAGACAGCACCTGTTTTATTTTTATTTCCTTTCTGAATTTTACATCTTAAAATTAATGAATGTTACCTGGGTAGCTAAAGGGAACTACTTGATAGAGCAGTGGTTTAGCTATGAGCTCAGGGCTGAAGTTTTATGCTCTGTTATTTCCTTATACAGTTATGCCATGCTCATCATACTGTTCCTGAAGCAAAGCAAGACATTGTTTATTGTCAGTAATGGTCCTTCCAGACAAGAGCTTCTCCTTAGTGCCCTCAAGTTCTCAACAAACAGTTATGTGGAGATTCGTTTCAGTATTTATTTTTATTTGTATGCTCCTAAGAAGTCTCACTCTGAGACTGGCCTCAAACATAGGACAATCCTCCTGCCTTAACCTTCCGCGTGCTAGGACTGTAGGCATGAGCCACGACTCCCAACATTCAGTTTGTATTTTTAATGACCTCCAAAGGTCTTCCACTCCCATAAAAGATTCAGAATTTTCTATGAAAGGTAGAATGAGAGCAAACTCCAGATAGTTGCTTAGTGAGGACAGGTCACAAATGAAGCAAAGTAGTGAGCAGCAGTTAACACCAAGCCAGCAATGAAACACATCCCTGTTCATTCTGTCTATACATGATGAAGTTATTGTGGGAGGGCTTGGGGAGCTTGCTGTGGATAAAAAATAATTGTTTTTAGGAAAAGAAAGTATGTTGTAAACAGAATTTTAATGCTTCACATAAAGAAACCTTTGTCCTTTCATCTCATGGAACATCAAACTCTGATTCCTTTAAGAAACAATAAAGAAAGAAATGATAGAAAGGTGGAAATGTGGCCCCACTGAAAGCTCTGAGGACTGTGATGCAATTCAGAATGTGGCCCCTACTCATGCTGCACCCTATGCCATGTGACTTGGCTTTTTGTGGAATGTTCCCAAACAGCCTGAGGGGAATTTCTTCTGAGGCCAGAAGAAACCTTCTTATTGCTCTGGATAGTTCTGTCTCCTCTATTGTGGATAAAAGAATTAAAATGTGTGGTAATGGGGATGAGGGAGGAAATGGCTGGGATGTCCAAGTCCAGAGCCTCCTCACTCAGGGAGGCATGGGGTCACAGCAGTGTTCCTGCCAAACTTTTTGTCTGCCTTTTGTGGTGACTTCCTGCCTCTTCAGTGTGGCTTCCAGGCCTACCCTCTCCTGGCTGTTATAACCTCAGCTGGCCCCAGAACTCTAGACAGCAAGATTATATCCTTCCTTTTCCATTAACTGACATAAATAAGTCTTTTAATCCTACGTATTCAATAAATGTGTATTAAATAATCAGAATAATGAATCAATGGTAAATGATACATGAAATCTTAAGACTAACCATCATCCAGTGAGCCATGGAGAGCTTTCCAGTCTCAGAGTTATTGATTCAGTAAGTAGACAAAGTTCCAGAATTTGCAGTTTACCTAGTTCTGGGCTCAGTCATCTGCATTTTAACCAGCTCTCCCAGTGAGCCTGGTGCCCACAGCTCTTATAAGAATGGGCCCCACATTGAGGGAAGCAGAGCTGGAAGGAAGCTTAATTCAATGGCCTAGCTGGTGCTGGCATCTGGGCTGAACAGATTTTGTGTTAGTCAACAGTGGAAGCAAAGGGTTTGAAGTAAACAGTTCACAGGTTTTCAAAATTTAATCATGAAAGATCATGCACAGAGAGAAATAAATTGAGTTCAGCTGCCCTGCTTTGGGTTGAAGATAATGTAGCATTGTAATCTGAAGAGATGTTTGTCCTCATTTCTTTAATTTTCTGCTTATTTATATGATCACGTCTCTTTTTTTTTTCTTTCGTATGGCTAAGTCATGTGATAAAAGAAGATATATTTTACGTCTTCTTGAATTTATTTGAGATAAAGTTATGTGCAGAGCTCCCCAAGACAGTCTTAGTAATTAAGACTGTTACATTCCCCATAGGATTTGAAGACTGATGGGTATTCTATGTGCCCTTTAGATTGCAATGGTATTTGATAGCACCCCAGAATGGCAGCCATAACTGATGCCCACAATGCAAGAGGCACCAGCAATCTACCAAATCCACACCATAGTCACCAAAACACCCTGTGATTCTAGACAGGCATGGGGCAGAAGATAACATTCAGTACTTCTGTTTGAATCAGATTTAAAATTAAATCCATATATGGAATTTTGAAGTGATGCCTTGTATTAAATGTTATACTATGGAATAGTAGAGCTAAGCAAAACTGTCTATTTTTTTTTCCTGAGAACATGATTTGATTTTGGTCATTTGAAAAGGACTTTTACATTTTATAACACATTAATTTGTATTTAAGAGCATTTGGGAATTCTGCTCCTCCCTTTGGCTCTGCCTTACTTCATTTGAAGACTGATGGGTATTCTATGTGCCCTTTAGATTGCAATGGTATTTGATAGCACCCCAGAATGGCATATACCTAGAAATTTTAGTGCAGAGACAGTATTGATCTATTGTATTTCTTTTCCTATAATAAATATTTTTAAGATTTAAAGTAAATGTAATTACATTATAGGTAAATAGAGGCTGGATCGGTTAAGACAGTAAGAAAGTAGGGGAAGGAGAGAAAGTCACAAAGACAGAGTAAGCAGGGAACAAGGGAGAATGAGAAAAAGAGAGCTCTTGAAGGGGTATTTCTCAATGAGGTCCAAGACTGTCTGTCATAGACTCAGTTCTGAATATTCTACCCAGATTGCAAGGCTGGGAGGACCTTGAGAATCTACATTTCGCCAGCAATTGTCTGCATGATAAAATTTGAAGCTCTTCCCTTTTAAAGCGTGACATGTCAGTGCAGAGATATTGGCTCATTAAATTATGCCTCTGGCAGAACTGCACCTCCACATCTGATTTTATCATTAAAACCCGAGTTCCTACCATCTTTCTATACATCTACGTAGGCTCGTCCTTCATTCACACCTTGTAATTTCTCATGCTTACAGAGCACCGACGAACTATGATTACACTTGTTTTTTAAGGGACCATGCAGGACACCTAATTTACATGCCAGAGAGGTATAATCCATTAGCAGCATCCTGGGCTGGAAGAGATGGCAGTATCTCATTCTTCACTTATGATACTATGCACATATGTGGAGGATGACAGGGAAATGTTAACGTGAGAACGTTGTCTGACTTTTGCCTATTCCTAGCCCTTGCTGAACTCGACAACCTCCTCCCAAGTCTTTTCGTTGGATTTCCTTCTGCTTGCTAGAGTCACTCATTCATCAAATCACCCCAAGTAAAAAATCCTAGGTTGATACCTTTTTGTGTTACTTCATTTTAGCCTTACATAATCCAACAATTAGTCCTGCCAGATTTTCTCCTATCTCTGTTCCACCCCCTTCTATCTATTCCTAGTTCCCAAATTTGGCCTCTTTGTTTCTTGGGCCCAAAATACTATAACCGTCTGCAATCTTGTCCACCTGAAAGCATTCCTTCTTCCCCCTACCCCCAGAATGGCCCTTTTAAGATGCAAGTGAGCTGAGGCTGGCTGTGTCTGATGTTCTTTGATGGGTTCTCTGGGTCTGGTAGGGTACAAACTGAACTTCTTGACCTAATAAGTAAGGTCTCGCATCATACAGCCTCTGTTACTTCTCAGCCTTTCATATGTTGTTCTAATTGTAGAATTCTTCATAGTTGGTCTTTTTGCACATGTGATTGCTATACCTGGAAAACTGAGCCACATCTTCTCCTCATCAATTTCTGTCCATTCTTCCAATGCTCAACTTAGGTGAATCAGATGAGTTCAGAAAACAGTTTCCTGAGAATCAAGATGGGGCTCTCCTCTTTTGCATGTTTATAAAATCAATCACTCTGCCCTCTCTCCACCCAACCCTGATACTGAAGATCATCTGGAAGACAGGAATCCTATTTCATTCACTTTGGTATAAGGGGCATTTAGTAAAGAACCTGGGACATAGTAGGTATGAAATGAGTTGTGCTTGAGTAGGTAACAGTTGGAAGAAATTAAGTCATGTGCTGGATTCAAGCATACAATGGTGCCATTTAGAAGACCAAATGGCACTACAGTGCCTTGGTATTTTTGGACAAGTAAAGAAAAATTTGAATTTGGGGTTATTTACTTCATGTGTTGCCTACATTGGACGATTAAATAACTGAATGAATAAACCAGTCCAGTACTGAAAGCAGTCCGGTAATTCATAAAAATAGAACAAAATGACTATGAACTCAAGAAGACACTAAGTAGTTCAGACCAGTTGCCTGTTTTCACAATATTTACTGAAATAAAAGTGAAAAATGACAATTACCTCCTTTATTGATTGTGTTAGAGTGAACGCAGTCCTTCATTTAGTAGATAATAGAATGTTTTTTCTTTAATAATGTTCTTGGCTGGGTTCAGCTGTGAACTAAAGAAAGTAGTATTAGAAGGACAGTGTTAATCCTGTTGTGACCTTTCCTGCTTTACTTTTAACTGAGCATTTGGCTAATATCTAGAGACAATGACATAGGCACTTTCCTATTGAAATATGTGGGTATTTAAATGTACACATGATTTGGGACTTACTTTTCTGATTACATTGGGCTATTTTACTACATTGGTTATTATATATCAATGGCAAGTGGAAATCTTAGTTATCAGGTTCCAATAAAGAAAAAAATAGATGAAAATAACTACCATGTGGAAGAAATTAAAATTCTTAAAATATAATCCACTGTTGTTGGTGAAAGTCAATAGCATATGTGGCTAGATAAAAGGTATGTAACTATCTGTGGGATTACCTCTGTCTGTCTTCTTGATGAATGAAAATGTTACAAAGAGTGAGCTGTCAGATAACGAGTGTTTTCTGTAGTGGCCTGAACGATGGCCGGACCATGTAGGATCTGGCAGTTACATTTGCAGTGTTGAATATTCCTAGCACTTCCTTTCAACCTCAGTACTACTGATGTCCTGAGCTTTCAGACCTCTGCAAGACCTGTAACAGTGTCTTCGGTTTCCACACACTGTATACAAAGCAGAGTCTTCACTATGCCAATCAAAACAGTCTCCATGCTTTGTTAAAGTTTGCAATGAAACATCATCCTAAGTTAACAATAACTTCTCCAAAAGCACCTTTTTGAAGACAGGTATTTCAAGTCTTGGTTGGATCGTTCACTTTTTCTAGACTCTCAAGAGATAATTCCTAGGTTTGGGAAGGGGGTGCTCTAACTTTAGATGTACTTTCCTGTTTTACAGAAGTCTGAAGTTCGGCTTACATTGGGAGAATTAACTGGTCAATTACTATTCAACAAATGTAGACGGAATAAAATTATTTTCTCATCTTATTGTCAACCACCTCTTGTTAAAAAAAAAAAAAGAAAGTAAATTTGGCCAGATTCTGTGAAAGTAAACATTCCTTAGTGTTGCTTTGCAAATTAAAAGCAGAACATATGTGTCAGTTTGATTGATGTATCAAGTAAAATATTTAAATTGTATCATTGCTTTGTTCTATAATAACATCTACTTAGAACTATTAAGAAAAATGCAACACAAAGTTCATTTCAATGTGTACATAAAGACATTCTGTTCCAACTCGATAGCATGGCATTTGTTCATTTGAGCAAGGGTATGAGATTGATTAGGGAGTTACATAAAAGGCTATCTAATTTAATTTAAAGATCACTATAACTAGAGCTAAGTTTTGGTCATTAACTTCAGCATGATCAAATGGACAGTAAACCACCACGCTAAATTGTGTTAGAGCAGTCAACTAAAACTCAAGATGAGTTGTCAAGAACAGTTTTACTTTTGGTATCTCAATTTTATCACGTGTAATGAGAGAGGTTTGGGTTAGAACAGGGCCAGTTAAAATTTTTTTTCTATAAAAAGCCAGTTCATAAATATTTTAGGCTTTGTGGGTCAGATAGTCTCTTTTGCAGCTGCTTTGGAGGCAACTCACTCTGCATTGTGACAAACAACCCTATTTATTATACTGTGGCCCAATATCAGCCATAAAAGGGTACATAACAAACCAGTGGAATTGCATCCAGTAAAGCATCCATGAGCACAGAAATTTAAATTTTATATAATTTCAAATATCACCCAATATTGCTCTTATTCTCATTATTTATAACAATTTTAAATGCAAAAGTGAAGTATTTTTAGCTTACCAGTGGTAGATAGAAGGTAAGAGGGACAAAGCCTGAAGGACATAGTTTGTGACATAAGGTGACTTCCTGCTCTAACATTTTTTTAACTGGATGTTTCTTTTTTAAATAACTTTTATACAATATACTTTGATCATGTTTTCCCTCCCCCTACCTCTTCCCAAATCCCCCCTACACCTTCCTATCCAATCTCATTTCTCTCTATCAAAAGAAATTCAAACAAAACAAAACAAACCTAATGAAACAGAAAATGCCAAAGTGAAACAAAAAGCCCCTTCCTCTTCCTACTCCCTCCACACACAGCCTTGAAGTTTGTTTTGTGTTGGCCTGCTGGGCATGGGGCCTGCATGGAGTGTGGTTTTATACCCAGTGACACTCCAGTGGAGAAACCTCATTGTTCCTTTCCCAAGAGATATCAGTTGCAAACAGCTCCTTGCCTGGGGTAGGACTTTGTGTCCACTTCCCCTTTACACAGGGACCCATGACTGGACCATGTGCAGAAAGTGACTGTGAGGCACATGACCTATACAGGAACAGAGTCAGGAAGATGGTAAAAGGCAGACGGGATAGACGACTCCAATGAAGCAGTGTCCTCCACACACAGCAGCAGCACTGATGCACACATGAACTCACAGGGTGTAACAGCATGCGCAAGACCCGCACAGGTTAAAGCTAAACAAAACCCCTGCGCTACTGTGTTTTAATTACAGAAGGATGATGGGAATATCATAGCATGCCCCCATTCTTAAAGGAACGTTTGTTCACTGCCGTGGTTTATGCTTCTTGAGATCAGTTGGTTGTGGAATAACTGTTTCATGAGGGACAAAATACTTGTCCTTTCTCTTTGAAATATATACTTTCAGTTCTTCTATAGATGTCATCACTCAGAGATTATATCAAAATGTCCAAGGACTGAAAGTGAAATGTTAGCAGTTCAGCATTTGAACAGTCCTTTTCGGCTTCCAGGGTATTTTGCTTTATATAATGTGCAATGTACTTCACTTCCTATTGGGCATGGTCTCATGAACAACTATAGTAGGCCCAGTCACTCTGTTGTTTAGGTGAAAATGCTACGAGTTAGATAAGTTAAGCCTCATGTTAGAGGGCTTTTCTGATGCCCTGTGCCCTTCTACATCTTACCTCTAACCCCTCTGACTCTCTTCCTTTAAGATCTAACTTGCATACAAGACTTCTTTCATGAACCTGTAATGGAAACACAGAGATTATCTGGGGACTTTTAAAAGCATGTTCTCAAAAATGATCATGGGCAAGACGCAAAAATTCCAAGCCTCCCTTTGTTATAAATTAAAATGATAGATTGAATAATTATAAAGATAATACACTTAGTGTTAGTATAGACTATAATCAGCATTCAGTAAATATAAATTATCTTCCTTTCAACCTCATGAAATATAAATGGTACAATGCAAATGAACAAAATTAAAGATGTCTTTCATGTAATCTGCATTTGCAGGATCCATGTTATTTGACTTTTAGTCTCCATGTTCTGTGTTAGTGTTCCCTAGAGAAGCATACGAATATGATGAGCGCATGTATGCATATGCATGTCTACATGGATATGCATGTGTCTACAGGAGCACAGAGGATGGGCAAGGAGAACACCTCATTTTCATGTATTCCTTTTCAAATATTGCTTCCTTTTCTCTTGGAGGCTTAGCAAGTCTGAAACCTGCAGGGTTTCAGGTTTCAGGAAGCTGTAGATTCAAGAGAGGTCAAACTAGAGTTGGAGATCCAGGACAGGTCAAGCTAGAGCTGCTGTAAAAGCAGGAAGAACTCTGCTGCAAAAAGATTCTCCTTTGCTGGGAAAAGGTTGGCCCCTTTTGACATCTGACCCCCAAACTTCACATTATTTAGTGTGAGATGTATTAAGTAAAGGGACATGATTTAAGTGTAAACCACACCCAAAAGCACACTTAGGGAAATATCCGGAATGTTTGACCAAATCTAAAAACCTGGGCAGCATGGCCCAGACAGGCTGACACATAGAAACCACCATATAGGTCATTGTTAACTACTATGCTAAATGTAAATGAAACATTTCTTCCAAAAATTAAGTTTTTTAGCATAACCAATAACTAAAATGAAAGCGTAGGCTAACCACAGACTTATGTAGCCTTGTTTGTTCTGGGAACCATAGACCTCCATTTCTGATTTTCATAGTACATCTCTATTCTTGCCTTTGGAGCCTAACTTTTTCTCGTCCTCTACAGGCCAATAACATTTGCTGGGTCACCACATTCTAAGTGAACTTAGAGTTTCATTCCTTTCATCTGGCCATTCTGTGACTCCTCTGGAATCATCTCACTGTGATCAGTATTTCCAAGCTGACTAAAACTTACCATTGCAAATTTGTATCTTGAAAAAATAAAAAGCACAACAGCACACTGTTTATAAGTCATGTGACAGGGGCTGAGTACAGAGATTTTGTGACATACTAATTCATGCAGAATTATCATGCAAGAAGTTGTTCAGTGTACCGTAGATTATTAATATTTTAATCAGAACTGACCTGGCTTTACTGACAGTGTTCTGAAACCCCAAAGTTTTTGCAAATTTAATATTCAATGTACATATTGTTTGTGTTTTCATGCATTAAGTAATTCACACATCAACACAAAGTACATGAAACTGGCTTTGCTCCCCATTCATTTTTGTATTCTTTCTAAATTGTTTATCCTACAATAATCTCCTGTGTTGTGTCAGAAATTATGATTGTATTAGAAGTTCTCAGATGAAAAGCACTAATCCTTTGATCAGAAAAAGCTAATGATGGCATTAGGGAAACAGAGAAGGACGTCGAGGACGGTACATTTTTGTATTGGGGAGTTCAGATGCAGACACCAAACACAGCCAAGAAAGGTAGGCAGGCTTTTTTAGGGAAGGTAACGCTAGGTGGAAAATGTCAGAGGTGGGAAAACAGGGTAGAAAGGACACTGTGGGTAACAGAGTGAAACGTAAAACGACAGCAAGTATTGTCTAGGACAGTGTGCCCCACAGGAAGGGACTTTAGGCAGGGGAGCAGACATGTAGAGGGTACGGGGCTGCGTAGCGGAAAGGGAGCCCCCGGAAGCTACGGGCTGCTTCTGAGGAGGGTGTGGGGTGTGGATTAGCCGGGCTGTACAGCTTGTACTCACCCAGCAGACTGCCTCGTTTAGGCTGCTCCGTTGAAGTGCAACGCTGCCAAGGCCTCACCCTCTGCCTCAACGCTTTGTAGAGAGCACCGCTTTCCCCCAGCTGCGCCAGCGCAGGGGCGAACCCGAATTCAGTAGTCATTTAATGTGGGGACTGCTTAGTACCAGCAGGATGCTCTTGGGAGGGTTTTCGCTGTGGGAGGGATGCTTCACTGTTCTTTCTTTTTGTCTTTTCCTCCTTTTTTTTTTTTTTTTTTAAATTTATTCTTGTGCTCCTGGCAAACTCATTTTCCACATCCAAACGACTTTGCCAATCTGCTTCATGAAGCAGTGTCTCATTGTATTTTTTGCATTCTGAAATGCCTTGTCCAGGATGATAACGGCCTTCGGAGAATTATAGTAAGCAAGTGTTGTGGCAAGAAAACCTCCCCCCCCCCTTTCTGGAAAACTCTAAAATGTAAGACAAAGGGAAAAAGTGGGCATGCCTAGTTTTGGTCACAGAGCAAGAAAGGAGGTGTACCCTCAGTGAGCAGGTCTATTCCATACCTTGGGGTTCCTGAGGTCTGAACTGATTCTCTGGGTGAAAAACTCCAGTAGCCCATGAATATACCTCCAACAGGTAACCTGATGAAGGTGACACTGGAGCCTCATGGAAACTTTCCTGACACAAGACATAACTTACATCGAGCATTATTTATGAATGTTTATCACGAACTCAGGAATTTTTATAGCTGCAGTCATTATGTGACCACTCTAGCCAAAGTACATTAATTTGCAGTGGTGCCCTTCCCAGTTATGACAGCCTCTGGTGTCAGCGCTGAGGGTCCAGGGTAACCACTGCAAGACTCCTAACATTCCCGTATGTGGGGGGGTTATGTGTATAGATGCACTTTTTAAGCACTGTGTGTTATTTGGTGCTGACACCTTAAAGTATTTCTCCCTTGTAGCATCTGCCATCTCTCTCGGGGACAGCTAATTCTTCTAAATAACAATGGCTTGGTCAGGAATAGCCTTTATATACTGGTATTCCAGAGATACCTACCTCTATCTGGCCTTGTCACCTGAAGGCACCACTCCTCTCTTTTAAGCATACCAGGGCCCAGGATCAGACAAGTAGAGCTCACCCCTGTAACACAGAGCTCAATGTAGTACACGGAAGAGCCAGTCCCAATAGATTACCAGGCTCTCCCCCACTTTCTCAGAACACTGAGCATGCAGACCTAAACCCACTCCTTTGCTCCAGTCTCCCTCCTCCTAACCTCCTGTTTTTGTTTTGTTTTTTAATTTTTCAAGTGTCCTTGTGTCTCACAGGCACCTCCTCTAGAATTTGAGAATCTAGTGTACTGTTTTCCGGAGCTCCTTCCGTGACTGTTCTGGAGCCTTGTTATCACATGGATCTGCTTTCCCAGGCCCCCTCTGTGTCAGATTTGCCATCTTTGGAATTGTATTAAGTCGAAACATTCCAAATGTATTTCTCATCTGCATTCCTCCAGTCGATATGATGTTTATTCACTTTTTTGTTTCTCATTCTAAGTGGTATGAATATACCATATCTAATCTCTCATTTTTCTTTAAATGGGCATTTGGGTTATTTCTCTTTGTGGGTCCCATAATGGAAGTTGCTGTGGGCATACTTTGGACGTCTGCACTCATTTGTCTTGGTGTCTTTCTAGGGATGTAATTGTGTTTATAGGGTATAAATGTCTGACATTAGTAAATACAACAGCCGAGTTCTTCCACAATGATAATAATATTTTACATTCTTGTAATGTGATTGTTGTACATATATATATATATATATATATATATATATATATATATGGATGTATTTATCTATCAGTTCTATGCCATCACATCTCTTAGTGATTATCATTTGTAGTTTGCTAATGGCTAATCCGTGAGCTTCACATATTCATTTTTAAAAGTAGCAACAGCTAGAAAACTTTATGGGTTTGGCTGAGGAAAGGAGAAGAAAGTTAACACTTACTGAATTATTGTGACTGAACACCAAAACACATAATATACATCTGTTTTACTATATCAGTTTTCAGATGAGGAGTGTGAGACTAAGAGAGGTTCAAATGACGTAAGGATAGCAAGAATATTAATTACTTGGCACTGTGATCAGGAGAAATACAGGAGGACTCATGAAGTTTTGAGAATAGCAGTTGGCACACAAGAAGGTAGGCATATATTTTTGCTGTTCTGAAATAATGTTACAAATTATAAATAAAGGGATATTAGTTGCTCCTTTTAAGGAAAGCCTGAATGTATCACCAAGAAACATTATAAAATGTTGTCTGTACCTGAGTGAGGAGAGCAGGCTTACCCATAAAGAGTAACCAAATGAGTCTTTAGTGGAGTGGGTCTTGATGGAAAGGGTTCACATTTTAGAAAGAGCATGTGGAGGTTAATCCTCCTTGTCTACTTGACAGATCTAGCATCATCTAGGAAATAATATATCTGGCAACTGTTTGGGGCATTTTTAGAATGATTTAAATGAGATGAGAAGACCCATCCTAAATGGAGGCAACACCATTCCATGGGCCAGGGTCTTGAATGAACACAAATGAATGAGCATACACAATATCAACACTCATCTGTACTTCCTGAATGTGGAAACAATAGGACCTGGTGACTTCCCCACTATGCTAGACTATCTGCTAAACTATGAGTCCAAATAAACCCTTCTTAAAGTTACTTTCATCAGGTATTTTGTGATAACAGTGAGAAAAGTAGTACAGAAAATAAGTGGCAAAGAGTGACTGAGCTGTTTGTGTGATAAATCTGAGCGTGTGGTTCAGGAGGAATAGGTACAGGACTTCGGGATAGGGGTTAGAGAAGCTTTAGAACTGTCTAAGGGGAACTCTCTTAGACTGTTGAAAAGAGCTTGAAAGATCAGAATATTAAGAGAAATGTGGACATGGGAGGGGGGGTGCTGGTTCATATCTTCAGAGGAGAACCTGAGAGCTAAGTTGAGAATTGGAATAGTTGCTATTCTTATGACAGTCTGGAAGAGAATCTGGCTGTGCCCTGAGAACTCGAGTGAGGCTTAATTTAAAGACTATGGACTTACTTAGAGCATAACATTCAGATGGTGGTTATTGCTGTTACCAGGTTTACAAGAGGAAGAGTAAGTACAGCAAATAATGCCAAAAATTTTGAAAACTGAACCGTGAGAATGGTGTCAGCAACACTCAAGGACAAGCTAGGTGCAGACAAAGCACCTGAAATTGTGAAAGAGAAACCTAATGCTTTTCTCTGGGACAGTAGAGAGATGCATTGAGGGCAAGGATCTCCTAATCAAAGGCTCCAACTTTTCTATTGTATTTCCTTGCTTATTTGAGGCAGGGTCTCATTATGTGGCCTTGGCTGGTCTGGAATTTACTATGTAGACCAGGCTGGCCTCCAGGTTATAGCAGTTCATCTCCCTCTGTTTCTTTAGCTTTGGGATTAAAAGCTTGCTTTTCCATACCCCACTCAAAGGCTCCAACTTTTGCAAATGCAAAATTATTTGAAAACAGACTCCAAATTTAGAATATCACCACAACAGGAACTCCCTGATTAAAAAAAAAAAAATTGGGGAAGTGTTTCTTCAGGGTCAACCCAGAAGATGCAAGGAGGCTCTTGCAACTGTGAGTCAAGGAATCCAGACAACATCTCAAGCTGGCAGCACAGTTTGACAGAATTCTCTCCGTGGCACCAGGTTTATGGACATGAAGGGCATGTCATGCGCCAGCCACCATGGCTTTCCTGCCATGATCTGTAAGCCAAAGCAAACCTTTCTTCTGTTACTTACTTTGCTTTCTACAGGTGTGTTGTCACACGACAAGAAAAGTAATACAGAAATAATAATACTGATACAGAAAGCACAGTATGTCATTAAAATTAATAGTCAGAGTTATACCTAACAATGACTTTATCAGGTATGTTCTGTGCTTGACATACTATGCTGAATACTTCAAATAATTACTAGTAAAATAATTGACGTTGGCTTCATCTCCGGGAGCACGCTGTCTCTCCTCATCCTAATTACATCTACTTCTTTAAGCTGTTACGGTCAGACTATGATTCTGAAGACTTATTGTGTCCTTTTCTCCTTCCATATTTGTTTCATATCACTGTACTTGGAAGGATTTTATGATTGGTTCAGGTTTTTGTTTTAAAGCCTACTATAAATAAATTACAAATATCACCAATCATTATGTCAGTATTTGATCATTGTTTTCTCAGCACTGGCTTCTGAAGTCATAGAGCTTATTTGACAGGCTTCTTAAACAGCTAACTATGTTCTGGCCTTGGCCAAGAGAAAGCCTGATTTTCACAGGATGCTAAGCTAATGGGAGAGAAGACACCATCACTTTGTTCTACAGTTCCGATTTCATTTTTTTAAAAAACTTTTAGTAGTGTTAATTTTATAAAAGAACTACTATAAAAATACTATTATTATAACAATATATCAGGGGCATCTACTTTGCTATAATCATGAGTCAGTGGAGAAAAATAAAAGTAGTATTTGAAAAGATTCAACTGGAACTTAGAGGTGGGTGTTTAAGAGTGGCCATGCTTGTTACCCATATTATTCACTTTCTTCTTGTGCCAAAAGGGATTTGACGTGATGTTCTTGCTTAAAACTAAAAACCAACTCTCTGATTAAACTTCTAAAACCATGACTATAATTTCCATTAAATATAAATGCTAGAAGGAAAAAAAATGGTAATGTCATCCTCATACTCTATGAAGGGTTGGCTTCAAGGCTGCTGAAATGGGAAAATGTGTGGCTGTAAAGCCACTTTTATAAAAGCATGTCACATCGGCTACCAACCCCTTCCCTACACTCTAGTTGCCTCTGGGTTATCAAAATACCTGATGCTTGGTGAGTGCTGTGGGAACACTTGCCACATTGTCAATAGACTCACTGCAAGAAAGGCAGTCTCTGTTTAATCGGGAGTGACGCCATCATTTTTTCCAGAATATTTCCACAGACAGTGGAACCCACAGATGAGGGATTACCAACATGTCTAGCTCATTGATTTATCAGGCAAAAGCAGCACACACGCTGGCTTCAACACTAGAACACTTCTGAGCATCTCCTGTGTTCCAAGGCCCATGCTACTCATTAGTAAAATGAGGATGAAAAATAAAATAATCTCTAATGTCTAGGACTTAAACACTAATTGTAGAAACAAAAGACATGATTCATCATGAAGCTTCTAATAACAAAAATAGGAAAACACACCAAGATACCAGATGTTACAAGACAGGAGTCTGTGAAACAACTAGTTTTCCTTGAGAAAAAAAAAAATTCCCATTAAGGGGCAGCCTAGGGGTTAGACAAACCTCTTCTTTTCTTTTTTCTTTATTATATTTACACCTCCTCCCCCCATTTTTCCCACTTCTCCTCAGAGAAGAGGAGGCGCACCCCACCATGGGTACCAAGGCACCCTTTTACATCAAGTTGCAGCAGGACTAAACACTTCCTCTCCCACTGAGGCCAGAACTTTTTTTATGCTTAATTTTGTTTTTCAGAACAGTTTTATTATGCAGACCAGTCTGGCCTCAAACTCATCTTCTTCCTGCCTCTGATCCCCCAGTTCTGGGATTACAAACATGTGCCATCATATAGACTCTATTGTTCCTTCTACATTTGTAGACATTTAAGGCACTGCCTTCCACAGTCTTAAGTTAGCAAGAGACCAAGATATACCCAAGGCCTGATTTGTACGAATCTTAAAATATGGGGGGTGGGGTGGGGAAGCCCATTCTAGGTAGAGAAAAAACTATTTGTACAGAGGTATTATGGTGCCAGTGGGTGGCCCACTGGGTGGCTTCCAGATGTTCCCATAGCCAAGGAAGTGGAGGGATGGGAAAACAAGTATTGTGGCAGAAGCTGGGAGGAAAGACAGCTTTGTGTGCATTGCTCAGTAGTTTAGACTTTGTACTTTTCAAACATTCTGAAATGTTCTTTGGGGGAAATAGTTTCAACAAATATTTCTGAGATCATTCATGTGGCACAGTCTGGACGAGGCATGTATAGTAGACAGTAATAAAGGAACCTCAGCCCCAGCTCTCAGAATCTCAAGAGGAGTTAGACATGCGGAGAAACAATGGTAAGTAGAGGGTACATGGCTCCCTCCCTTGCTTAACTCAGGGGAGTTAGAAGCATAAAGGATGGCTTTGTTTGCTTTGTCAAAAAAATATCCATTTTCTACCACAAGGAAAATAATTATGCTACTAAACAAAACTTAATGTGTCTGTAATATCATTGCTTTGGAGTAAAAACGTGAGATGCATTTGAAAAGAAAAATCCATGCTGACTCTTCACTTCCACAGATTTGGTGCCCAGAGCACAGATAGATTCCCCTAAAAGGGAGACTGGAAGAGTGTCCAGATTTAATTGCTTCTTCTGAGCTGGCCTGAGAGAAAGCTGTTGGCTGTCTCGGGCCTTTACCAGTCTGGTTATCAATAATACAAGACATGAGGCTTAAATGCAGCTTCCTCACTGGGGAAATGCTGTCACAGGAGCCAATGACCTAAATTGTCTTTAAACATCAAGCTTTCTAAAGTGAAGAGGACACATTTGCTCTTTGAATATTAAACTAGTCCTGAAAGTAGGTCAAAAGGCCTACAAAGAGCCCTTTGACTATGTTCTCTTCCTTGAAAAAAGTGGTGCAGGGGTGTTTGTTACCTTGAAGAACTTAGTAGTAATTTCTGGGCACATTGTAGAAGAGCTATTTGGGGGAGATTCATCCTTTACAATGTAACCATGTGCAAATGTTTAGGGTTCCTTGACTGAGTATGAATCTGATTACTTGGGAATTACCTACCCCACCCAACTACATTCTGTGCTTTGCTTTTATCTCTGTCTTTAGTCATACATTCAAATGAAATTCAGCTCTGTCTCCAGTCAATATAATCTTTATAATTATTTTGAATTATTATTTTCATGTTTTACATGTCAACATCTTTAGAGAAAGGAAAATAAAATGATGATCAAGACAAGATGAGCCATTTGCATGGTCAAGGGTGATTGACTGAGGAAGAATATGGGAGCCACATGAGGAAAAAATGAAAAGCACCTAGCAAGTCATCCAAAGAGCAAGGATGATGTCTTATCTATGGTTCATTCCATTAAAGATATACTAGAGGAACTAGAGGCCTCATTAATTGAAACAACAGGAAAAAGAGGCAGTGAGTGGACTGTTTTAGGAGGGTGAGCAGAAGAGATGAACTTGGCAGGTATGCTCCGAATACATGCATGTCCAGGAGAGAGGCACATTTAGGTTTTACATGCATAGAAGAAAGCAAGTAGGCAAAAGGAAATTAAAATTCGTGTACAATTAGTAAGAAGAAAGAAGGAGTTATATAACATGCTAGGATACAAAAATGTAACAGGCTAAACCGAAGATTTCTGAGACAATTGTGTGACGACTCGAAGTTCACTTTCATGGACTCAGTGTCAAATAGCAGTTAACTAACATTCAGTGAATATTTATTATGCCAAAGCCAAGAAATTTTCATGTGGTGGGAATACAGCAAATGTTTGTTTAATTTGTTCTTGAGTAAGGAATAATACTTTATGTTCTAAGAGAAATGACCAGATAAAGTTACAAGGATATAGGCGAGGAAGGAAAGGAAATTCAAAACATTAGTAATCAACTAACATAATTTCAGTTGACCTTAAGAGATGATTGTTTTAAGTCAATTGTATATTATACATTTATATTATTTTATTTAATCCTTACTCTAAATTTATAAGAAATGACAGGGAACAATATTCTTCTTGTTGATAGTCAAGATAATAAGACTACTTAGAGTAGGGAACTCTTAGTTAATCAAACTCAGGAAACTGTACGACTGAGCTGGATTTTGAACTTGACTTCTGCCTTCAGAAACCAAAACTTCCTAACAGTGAAGGAATGAGGCTGGGCTTCTAGAAAACTTTACTTCTTATTGTCTAGAGGTGTTGGACTTTCTTTTAATTATATATCTATTGATATGTAGGTTATGTACACATATATTCATCTACAGGTACCCACATGTGTCTGTATGTACACACGCATGTATGCGTATACAACCAAATAGGGCAATGGTTTAGATTGTGTACATGAGCATAAATACATATTTATAAATTGCAATGTTGATTATGCATATAAGTATCCATCTACATGTATCCACAGATCCTACCTTTAGAGAACTGTTCCACAATTAAAAACAATTTCTCAGCCAGTGTGGTCTGAGAAATAGGAATTAAATAGAATTTTAAACCTAGAAAAAATGTAATTAGACATTTGTTCCCATTTTTTCCCTCGTCCTGAACATAGAGAAGTTAGTGATTTTGAAAGATTGCATGTTAATAAAGCTTGGATGTAATAAATACTGTACAAATGTGTGATTAACATTAACACATACACTTAAGTGTGAATATTTACACTCAAAGTTGGCAAGCGTTATCAGCAATCTTTCACCACTGCTTATGTCCATTACTGACCAGCAGCATAAACAGTGACTGAAGAGTATGCGGCAGTAGTTGCTTTTAAACCATGGAACTCAGTTTGACTGCCTGGCTTGCCTGATCATAACTGTTCCTTTGTCTCTCAATAAGGGTCTCTGCCTAGCTGATAATGCAAAGCAAATTTCTTCAGTTCCCATACCCTACACAAATTAATGTCAGGATGCCACTGGGTTCCAACTGTAAATTGTCGATGTCTATGGCTTATTTTCAGTTGCCTTTCATTTTACTTCATTACAGTTTGATTTAGGGTTGAATTTGTAGAGCGGGTCCAATAGTAAATAGGTAAATAAAAGTAAGAATATTATACAGATCTTGGTGTTGACTGTAGAGTCATCTCTGCTCTATTATATTACCTTAACAAGAGGACATAAATATATATATTCTAGGTATTCGGCAAGGATTTAATTTACAACCTTCCACTTCCTCTATGGCAAGATGTTTTTGGGAATCCTAGATGGCTTAAAGAGCTTTCTTAACAGAACTATCCTGCCATTGCCACATGTCTCCACTTCTAATTCGTCTGTGATATTTGGCAGCTTTTTAAATCCAAGGAACCATATCTTTTGGATGAAATGAAGTTGAAAACATTTTATCTGTTGGAAATATGCTTCAAAACCGTTGATTGGTTATTTTGTCATCCATGATTCCCTTCTGGAGTGTTCTTTATGGCTTCTTAGAACTTTCACTTCTTCTATTTTCAGATCCTCACATTCAGGGACTCTAAGTTGAATGACTGGGTGTGGCTTACTTTTTTTCCAGTGGGGAATATGTTTAGTTCTCGGAGAAAGTCAGTGGCATTGCAAAGTTCTCAGTGGTTCATTCCAAGGTCGGAGAAGTTTAGAAGAATGTATAAACAAAATATATGTGTGTGCTTTAGAATTGTATTATATTAATTATAAATAAACACTTCATTAACATATGACTATTTGTACTGTGTACAGATGTGTGTGTATTTGCATTCAGTGTTGGCAAGCTTAGTGTGTGATACGCCCAGAGAACCTAAAGTATTAACAATACACTTTAGGGTTATGAAGAGTGTCTTCTCATACATTTTCTGAGTTTTCTTCCATTTTTTTATTTCAAAATGCATGCAGTGTTTTTTATAAAAAGGGACAAATGTTCTAAAGCATTCTACCCTCCAGACTCTTTGACAACAAACCATAAAATCACAACAAACCTGCCAGAATCAGGAAGGACACAGGAAACTGCAAGTGTTTCCTGGGCTATGGCCAAATAGGTCAGAGGATCTGGTTCTCCCCTCACCTTCTTCTCTGATGAAATAGCTATTCAAAGCCAAAATAGTGTAAGGGACCATGAAATGACTGATGTGCTCTGAGCTGGGAGAGAGGCAAAAGCTGATCATTGAATTCTCAATTCATATTTCTTTTGAAATGCCCAATAGCCTCTCTCTTCTTTCAAAAACTGCAGAAATATAAATTCAGTGGACTCCAGCAGATCTGGAAGCTAATGTTCAATTATAGAGGAGGGTTTTTCTGTGGAAATGACTGTAACCCTTCTAGATAAAGAAAACCCCTAGTATCATGAGAAGTTCCTGAATCACCTTTACCATTTTATTTGAGTGTGTGCACTCATGTGTCCAATGTATGTCCATATGAATCATGTGGGTTCTCAACCATCTGTGGGAGAGCCTATTCAATCTCTAGAAGCACTGAAAAACAGTTCAACACATGCTCTTCAGTTTCCCCCAGGGTTCCAGGGGCATGCTTTCTTTTTTCATTTTTATAATCACTTTCTTGTAATGAACTCACCAATAAAAACACCGAACATCTAGATTAATGTAGCCATTCACATGAACACTTGCCCAGTCCCAAACTCTTTGCATCTTACTGAATTTATACACAGCTAGGATGGCCATTCTGAAGTCATGAAGCTTGGATTAGGGTTTTACACTTGTAGTAGCAATTAGATGTTTTTGGACTTAACACACACAGACACACACACACACACATACAGAAAGAGAAACAGAGAGAGAGAGGCAGACAGCAACAATTCTGATAAAGCTGAAACTAGAAAAGACAATTAGCGCTATGTCCACTTTTACCTACATCCAGTGGCTTTCAATGAAAAATGTGAGTACTGATATGATTACCATTTTCTTCAGATGTGAGAAAATAGTCTCAGTAGTTAGAGAGACAAGTAGTGGGGAAGGGGGTACACGCGTGTGCTGTTTTATTCTGCAGAGAAGCAGCATTTGCAATATGCTTTTAAACTTACATTTCTTTCTGATCGCTAGTATATATTTAGATGAAAGTAAATAAACTTATTTTGAAACATTAGTTTCACTCAAATTTAAATATGGTCCTCTAAAAGCAGGAGAGAAAATCTTGAAAAATTATCTGACTTGAATAAATACTTATCTTTAACTCTTAACTGGAGAAAAGCATATTTTTCCAGAAAAAAATATACATTTTATTTTATTTTTTATCATTGATCTCTGTGATCACAAAGAAGAGACTGTAACGCCATGAGAAATTACCCTGATGAAAATCTCCCATATCAACTCCATATCCCTGGTAACTTATCTGGGTGAGCAGTAGAAAAGGCCTTCTCTGGTGACTATAAAAAGATAATACACCGACATGAAAAATTCTCAAATTCTCGTCTTGGAAGAGGAAATTGTGTTTTTCTGCTATATAAGTTAGCATTGAAGATTGCATGTAAACTGTTCAAGACCTTAGAAAGAAGAATCTCTCTGAGCCCTCACCTTGCTCTCAAACCCATTTTTTTTTCATTGAAAAAAAAATATAGACAATAGTTTCATCTCTTACATATGACAATAGAGTTAGTAATCCTCCTCTTCATTCACTTAAGTGGATCTTTGTTTGGTGAAAACAAAAGGGGTTTTGTTAACATACATTCTAATTGCCAAATGTAATCAGAAACCCAGAAGTCTAAGAAGCAAAAAAGGATCTAGTGTTGTGCCCTTTGAGCCTTACTCTAGGCAAAAGCCCAGGACTTTCCCAGGGCTTGGATTACAGTCCATTTGGTAGATAGTCATCTGTGTGGACGATATGGTCCTCCTCTGAATAGAGGGAGGTTGTTTTGGATGCAGCACAATGAGTTGACTTAAGATCTTGCTGGAGCCTGGAGTCCCTGTCCCTTTCCTTCCTGAGCTCTCAGAGTAGATAACCGAGCTATGAGCAGTGAGATCAGCACTTACTTACTCACATGACCGTCAGGATTTTATTATGAGAATGGAGTTTCCCCTTAACACCACACAATTTGATTTTTGGTACCCATTTATAACGCTACCTAATGGGCCACAGAGTGGTTGCTCTGTGCCTACTGCACTGAACACTTCTCAAGTGTTTAATAGATTCAACTCTGCCATCAGCCTTGTTAAGGTTGTCCTTTCTGAAGCCTACAAGAAACGTAAGCTTAATTTGCTGTGTATGTCATTGCTGCTGGATTGTAGACCCAGGTTTGCTCTTCTCTGTGCCATAACCCCTCCTTGCCTCTACTATATTCTATGAAACAGCACAGCACATGGAAATGGAAAGGACATAGAGAAATAGTCAAGCGAATGAAAAGATTTTCAGAAGATAAAGAATCAATTTCTTTTAGTTCTAAATATCTGTCAGAAACAATCTCTGTATGTGAACAAACTATGTCTATCCCATTCAGTCTCACATCCTCAGCGCCTAGCACTGAAATCTGCAAATGTAACTGACCAAAAATATCCAAACAAATGAATGCCTATAGTTACTGTAGATAGAAATATCCCGTAATGTTTAATAAAAAAAGTCTACACTATAATAATAATTATTATCAAAGAGTAAAAGGATATGAATTTCCCTAAATCAAATGAATGCTATACTGGTCATAAGTATTCAGAAAATTAGAATCACAATTGCAAGATATTAAATACCTAATTTGTCTTTGTTATTCTTGGATCAGTAGTTCTAAGATACCTCTCTATAATAATGCACTGAAATTTCAAATTGAGTATGCTTTGTAATTTATAATTTATTAAGAAGGAAAGTTGGAAATGTACTTGGTAAATTGAATGATTCAATCTTGTTGCTTTTAGAAAAACAAAATTGTGAGAAATCATTTAATTTTCAGATAATTAGAGTTGTTTTATTTTTTATAGTTTAGAACAGGTGTCTTGATTGCTCAATGTACTGCTAGCTCTAAAGGACATCACTCACACCCTCCAGTTAACCTATGTAAATGAAGTCTAGGGGTTCCCCAGCTACATTATGCTACTGTCTTCATTCTTTTCTTATGTAGACTATTTAGCCCAAAGACATAGATTCCTGTTTGAGAACAGAAATTAATGTACCAAGAGATTTTTTTTCATAATTTGTTTTGTTCTAGCATTTATTGAGTAACTGTGTCAGACTTTAGACAAGAAGTCTGTAACTGAGTGAGGCATTATCCTAAAGACAGATATATTATCCGTCAGAATGAGGAACACTAAACTGATGTGACCGTATTTTTATCCATAGACGGATGTAATTGAGAATCAATTGATACTGACACATAAATGTGTGTAAATGAATATGTTCCCATAGCAGAAATCCAAGGTTATTCTGCTGTTTTAAATTTGAGGCATCTATACAAAATGCTTTCTCGCTCTTTTTGATTGTTAGTTGGTTCATTCTTAAGACATGGTTTCTCTGTGTAGCCTTGGCTGTCATGGACTCACTGACTAGGCTGGCCTTGAACTCACAGAGATCTGCCTGCTTCTGCCTCCCTGAGTGCTGGAATTACAGGTGTGTGCCACCACACCAGGCCTCTTTAGTACTCTTATCTGTTCTTACCTTTTACAGAATAGACTGTCTCTTTTCATGGCCTTTGAATACAATAATACACTTGGAGACCGGCCTTTTCTAGGCAAGTATCCTCACTGTCTTTAGCAATTCACGTGACTGGGGATCATCAAAAAAGCTAGTAAATTCAGTTTCAACCAAATTAAAGCACACAAGTTTATTGGTTCCTATAGCTGGAACCCAGGAGCTGCCTGGCTTCATGGAGACAGTATATTGTTTGATCCTTGTTATTATTCTTCCTCTGGTCATATGGATTCTCCGTCAGGATCTCCTCCTGCTGTTGAAGATGCCTACAACAAGTCCGGATCTATACCATTGTATTTTAAGTCTTTTGTCACATGTTTATGGCAAATTCTTATCCATAGGACTCACAGGAAAAGCTCCAATGGGCTGAAGTTTGCTTTATGTATTCCAGCCCTAACTTGGGTGGATTTTCTAACTAAGCAGTAGAGAGTGAGGCTGAGAATGGGATGGTTCCTCAGAATCTTTGAGTTCAGTTACCAAAAAATTGTGAGAGGAATATTGAGCATGGAAACAACAAAAAGAAAACAAACCACAGAGACTAAAACGAGAAACTTTTCTTACCTATCCAGAAACTATCACTACAACTTTCTTAGTGAAAATTGCCAACATTTTCAAGAATGAATTATTCCATCTGTAAGAAAATGGTAGACATTATGTTCTCAAGTTTTGATATTTTAAGTTGTTCTTTATTGAATCAGAGTAAAAAGATAGGTTCCACACCACCTACAGAGGAATGAACCCGCCCACATCAATTAGCAATCAAGAAAACACTCTCACAGACATGCCCATAGGCTGATCTGATGAAGATAATTGCCCAATTGAAGTTCGCTGTTCCCAGATATGTCAAGGTGACAACTAAGATTAGCCCACACAATACTCCTCCAATGTCCAAGGTGATCTTGTGAGCCATTAGCTTCACTTGATACTGAGGCACTGAAAAGTTCAACTTAATACTTAAGCTTGAACACAAGTTTAAGTCCAAGGGACAAGTTTGAGAGTCAATGACTTGCCCTTTGCTGTCAGGCTCCTCCATTAATAGACATAATTCAAAATAAGAAAAGCAGCTATCCCACTGCTTCTATATAGGTCAAGGCAAATAGGAAAAGTAGAGTAGCCGTCTTAGGGGAGCCCTTGATAAAACGAAGGCACAGGGTGAGAAATAGCAAGGATAAGGTTCTGGATCTGAAACTTGGATGAAAAGAACCTCATCAAAGAAAAGGGACACCAGACTTTATCTACTTGTAAGAAATTGCTTATAGAAAGGAGATTACATTTATTCCATGAAGAATGGTTGTTAGGTGTTTCGGGGAGATAGGCTACAGCTAAGCAAAATCTTCCTAGCAACTGTCTCTATCTGCAATTTCTCCTGCCCATAGGACATTTCTACTTCCTCTTCAACCTGTCCCTCAAACATGAAATGCAACTTGCTTCATAATTCCTTCCTTGATTCCCTTCATCACTGATGTCTGCTAAGCATGTCCTTCTAGTAACCCCCAGATCACTGACTCCAAAATTTCTTGTGGTTCCTGCACTGGGATACCTTTATTAAAGTGGATGGATCTCTTGGCTCTTGCAACAGCACACAGTCCTAGGAGTAACTTGTAAAGTCGGAAACACATAAAGAGTCTCCAAAGAGGCATACTGGGTGAGTGTTTCAGCTCTGGGAATGGCTTTACTTACACCCACATAGTCATTACGCTACCTTGAGGTGGGTGAGAGTGGAGGAACTTCATTATTCCTTTTCAACTATACTGCTTTTGCTTAGAACTTCCAGTCTACTGCATGGTTCATACAGGCAATTTTCCAGTTTATAAAATCAAGTTTGGTCACCAAGTCTAGAGCTAGAGCAAGAAATGTCTGTTATTTGGAAGTATTTTGGTATCCAAACAGCCACAGTTGAGTTTGTATAATGAACCATATTAAAATATTAGCTATACATTATGTTGCCTCCCCAAAAAATTTATATCAACTTTTAGGAACATACTACACAGGGTTTGAGGATACATTGAGCTGATTAAGGCTGTTGTTTGTGTCTTTGTACTGTTCTCACTTCATAGAAGGATGTCCCCCTCTGCCATCTGGAGAAGTTCCACTCATAGTGAGTTTGAATTTCTTCCATCTTGAAATCCATTCTTTCTCTTCAGGTATAATTAAATGTTCTGCCCTCTGTGCCATCTGGGTCCTTAGACACTGCTTTTCCAGAGAGCTTGTCTCAAGCGCCTTTCCTTCCACAGTTGGCTCTGGAATTGCTGTAACCTGACGTGTGTGGCTGATGCTCATTCTGAATGAGAGTTCATTAAAGTGTAGAGGGCTTGTCTTGGTTATGTTTCTGGTACCCAGATCAGCCTCAAGCACAATGGACACAATAGAATCCAACTAAAGCACCAGTGGTAACACAAGGGGCAAGGCAGATGGACTGTTGGACTGTTATAGGTTCAGTCTCTTTGTGTCAACACTGGAAGTCAGAGAACATCATGGCTATATTCTTCAAAACTTCTTAAATATCTGTGCCTCTAATACTTGTTTGCTTTGGATTTGCAGAGACTGTAATTTTCACACTATAATTATACCATGTACTCATGCTAAAATCATTTATTCTAAGTGTTTTGTTTGTCTTTATTCCCAGCAGAATTGGCCCAAATGTGCAGTAGCCTGTGTTTAAAATGTACTTTGCCCATTGAAAGAAGGAAATGAGCTCACACTAGCATGCACTGGCTCACTGTTGAGTGTTCTTCACCTACCTCCTTCTCTCCCTCACTCCTCAAAAGCATATTAAGCCAAGTGTATTTTACAATACTAAAGAACACACCTGGCCAGGCAGTGGGATACAAATACATTGAGGCACCACTAGGGAATCTTACTGCTGTGTTCAACAAAGACACCTCCAAAATACAAGTCTGAACAGTTTTAAATGGAAATAACTTTTTTTTTAAATAAAAGGCATGCTGAGAAGTATACATTCTCAATATTGTGAATGAAGAACAGTAGGGGAAGAGAAAAGCAAACATTCATTTCTGGTGGGATATGAAAGCCTTTTCCTAGGAACTGGCACCTGCATTAGGCTATGAAGTATGTACAGCCTTAGAAATAAATAGTGCGAGGAGGAAAGAGAGGAACACTTCTGAGAATAAATTATAACTTGGGCCCAGGGATGGAAGCAGCCAGCTTAGTTGGCCTGGCTAGGGTAGATGAACAGTCATGGGATGTAAGGTAAGTCTATTGTGGCAGCTTTCTGCGACTGTAACAAATGACTGAAGAGAATTTTAAAATAGGGAACTTTGTATGGTGTCACAGTTAATGGCTGTTTCAGACCATGTTTGTTTGGCTTGTTGCTCTTGGAGCTGTGGTGACAGGAGTATGTGGTAGAACATTTCACTCAACTTATGGAAGTTAGAAGCAAAGAGAGAAAGAGACCCATGGCCCACAATCCCCTCTAAGGGAACAAACACCTGCAGTGACCTAACCGCCCCCCCCCACATCTCACACACATATACACGCACGAGGTTAGACATTTCAGAGGTTCCTCCTACCTGTCTCTCAATTGTGCCAAGCAGAAGAACAAGTATTTAGCACATGAGCCTTTACAGGCTTTCCAGATCCAAGCCATAGCCGTGGCAGGAAGATTTGCATTCAAAGTTCCTCGTGAAAGGTGAGGATCTAGTTTTAATTTCTCAGACACTGGAGTTGTGAAAATTATTTGAGATTAAGGCAAAAAAAAAAAAAAAAAAGATAGGCCTAGCATTCAAATGTTCTCAAGAGTCAGGGAGTTCAGTCAACAGAGACAGGGATAACATGAAGCAGGAAGTTTGGTACTGTGGTAAGGATCGATTGCTCACATAGAGTTCCCAGCTTCTCAACTGTAGGCATGTATGGAGCATGTCACATATACACCAGGAGGTGTCCATTGCCAGGGCCCTGAAAGAGAAACAAATGGTACCTTACTTGCACACATTACCTCGGTCAGGCTCTCTGTAGAGCATTGTTAAGTATCCCTTTTAAAGATATCCATTGTATCACCTCTCTCCTCACCAGTGCCTCATGGGTGCTAGGCTCAAAGCTTTCCTAGATAGAATCACCACTTTTTTTTCTGATAGAGTGGGAAAACAGATTTATTTTGATGGGTAGTCATTCAGTGAGATAGAACAGAGACCTAGATAGTTTAGAGAAAAAGACTTATGGTCTAGGAGTGTGGTTCAGTGGTAGAATGCTTGCTTAGCATGCTCAAAAGCTCTGGGTTTGATCTTCAGATCCCCAGCACTGGAGGAGGGAAAAGGAAGAGGAGATAGAAGGGGTGGGGGAGAAAGAGGAACAAGAAAAGGGGATGGAAGGAAAGGGGAGGAAGGGACATTAATGTCCTTCGGCCAGCAGCAAGCACTTACCTATGTAGGATGGTTATTATAATAAGGACTCAGTTCATCCCTATGCATAATATTTTCTCATCCATCTAGAAAATCTCAGTGTGTTGTCAGGCTCCTGGAGTTTCCTGTTTCAGAATAAGCATCCTTTAAGATTGACACACCCGACAAAACACAGAGAGACAGCTTAAAGTAGAAGAGGGGAGGGGCTTTGGATCAGTCGGTCAAACTTGGGTTCAAACTCCCCATTTACACCTATAATCTTAGCCAGCTTGCCTGCCCTTCTGAATATAGTCCTAAATATTAAATTTCCCCACTGTGCTGTGGTAAGCATTCTATGAGATGATAGGGACAGCTACCTGATGGAGTTCCTAATGTACGTAATGCACTTAATAAATGGTAATTATCAAACTAAGGCTTGTTACATCTTAGGAAATTATTTCCATCTCACAGGATCAGTCAGTGCTTCGATCCTATATTTTTACCTTGATTCTCTCAGGATTCAGATTCATATCTCCTTGAGCGCTAGATGTATTCTGTGAAATGAATTGCCTGTCTTATAGTCTTGTATAAATAAGAAGTGTTTCTTGGCACACACAGAAGGTTTTAAGGCTTCACTATTTGGGATAAGGTTGAAATCTCCATAGTAAATCACCATGTCTTCTAACATGTTCTCTTTTATGTTTTGCCTGTTTGATTCTAGCTTTCTATTCCCCAATCTCTTACAAAAGAAGTGCAATTCTATGGCTTGTTTTATTTCCATTATCCCTTTTGCTTCAATCACCAAGAGGCACTCTTCCTAAAAAGGCCAATATCATTGGATATATTATTAACCTTTTGATTTATTTTCTTTGACAAAGATCACATCAACCACAGTAGCATTCTGTTCCCTCTTTCTTGATTTGACAGGAGATCAGGCCACATGAGATCATTTAATCCCCTAACAATAGGATCACGGCGCATTAGAGCTTGAAGGCTTTCATGAGATATCCAGTTCCTACTTTAGAGGATACTTCCTTCCCTAC
Organism: Psammomys obesus; assembly: GCF_907164565.1. Classification (NCBI taxonomy): domain Eukaryota; kingdom Metazoa; phylum Chordata; class Mammalia; order Rodentia; family Muridae; genus Psammomys; species Psammomys obesus. The sequence continues at coordinate 14,642,472 of NW_026592510.1, read as the reverse complement.
ACATAAAAGCTGGTAGAAAGCAGAGCTGTGGCTTGTCCAAGTTCTCACCCACTAGGGTGATGGATACCAGTTCTTGTGAACTATAGCAATCAATAGCATCTGTGACTTATGTTCTTAACTTCAAACATAGATTCCCCTTATTCACCTAGAATAAAATTAGAACACATCTCCAACCTATCTGATGTGCATCCTTTCTTTACCCTTCACATTCATACGCGTTATTTGAGAAGAAAGTCCAGGCCAGTGAAGTCCATAGTGCTGTTAAGATGTTAACATTCTATGAGTGTCTAAGGAAGGAGGGGGCATTACACTGGCTTCCCAGATTTTACTTTCAACACCCACCGTTTGCCCATCTACTCAAACAGTCTTAGGAATTAAAATTTCACTCTGGAATACAAAATGAGATGTAAAGAAAACAAATTGTCATTATACTTCATTCAATACATTTCCATAATATTTAAGACTTTGGTGAGAAACAGTTGGCAGGATGTGACTTAGCTAACCTTTTGGTTTTTTGTTTTGTTTTGTTTTGTTTTGTTTTGTTTTTGTTGTTTTGTTTGTTTGGTTTTTAAAGAACTTACTCTGTTACGTGGAAACATGGACAAGGAAGTGTACGTTTTCAACATTCTTTCCCAAATAGTTTTCAAACATCAGTTGAAATGGTTATGTCTGTGCAGGGACAGAAGGCTGTGGTAGAGAAAAATTAAAGTATGCGTGAGTAGGCAGATGTGGCTTTTATCTTATTTGGAACAACCCTAAGTCGTTAAGTCTGAGTCTACACAGCTAAGGAAGGAGGTAGACGTAGTTGGCACACTCTTGAATCAGAACTGCCCACTACTGGAACAAGATTAAGACTGGCAAAAACCAATGGTCCTCATTTCAGAAGCAGCACTGTAGGCATGCAGCTAAAGCATGTCTGGTATTTTAAACGCTACCCTGTGTGCCCACATGTGTGTCAATCTTCAGGCAATGACCGAGGCACTTTCATCTATGTAGTCTACCAGAACTCAGTTCCAAGTCACTTTGCTGGAAACTGCTAACAGCGTAAGATTTTTCAGTGAAGACCTCTTGCTTTGACATCTTAAAAACGTTTTCTCCATTACCCTGTATCTCAATATTCTTTTTCTTTAACCCTTGCACCCAATATTAAGAATTTTTTTTTTTTTCTGGGCACAGTCCTAAGTATTTAATTCTTGGCTATTCATCCTATATCAGTTTCAAAGACAAAAGGTCCACTTAGCCATTGTTAGCCAGTGAGTGAAGAGCTTGGGCTGGGGTGCAGGCAATCTATGATGAAAGTGCCTCTCTCTAGTTACTTCCACAGAATGCTTCATGAGTTGACTCTCCTCCAGAGCCTTCCAGAAAACTTCTTAATGCATTATGGCTAGAAATCCTTTCTATCCCCTTTAAAGCAGACCAAATGAATTTGATAATGATTTATTTAGCTGAAAGCTGAGTTGGGCGAGGATGTTGTTGGACTTGACTAGGTCAGTGCTGGGAGGGGAAGTCCTACCTTAGAAGGCCCAGTGTTTCTAGTCTCTGCTTTTGTTTCTAGTCTCTGCTTTCGTTTCTCTGGGTTAGGGTATATGTGGATTCTGAGGGATTACCATCAGCAATTCCAGTGGAGAGACAGACTTTGGGTTTCCCATGCTTACTGTGCACATACATAATCAGCTATGTAATTTGCCAGCTTTAGTTCAAAATTCACTAGCCCCTTTTCAAGAAAGAAGGAAAAGTGTTTTACTTTCCTTTGCATAAGTCTTGCTCTTGAAAACTTTCTAACTAACATGGTGCTTTTGAGCATGGGGCTACTCTCTAGATTAAAGAGAGAGTCTGAGAGAGTGCAGGGGCTAGATGGGGTTGAATTAGGCTGACAAAGTATCCCTAGTAGGTAATGGGAGATGGGCCTGCCACCGAGCCTGGGTCCATATCCCTGACATCTACATCACTGCCTTATCGGTCGCCATTCACAGAACATACATTCAAAATAAAATTACGGTGTCAAGCTAGCACTTCAGACCATCAGAATTCAAGAGAAGACCTTCCCTTGTCGGGAGGAGGGTCTAGGTAGCTAGACTGGTAGCACTCCCAGGAAGCTGTGGTTGTTGGGGTTTTGTTGTTGTTGTTTTTTTTTTTTTTTTTTTTTTTTTGGTTTTGGTTTGGGGTTTTTGTTTGTTTGTTTGTTTGCCCAGGATGGTTTGGTTTGGCTGAGGATTTGAAGAGCTGCTGGGAAGCACAGCTGCAGGTTCTCCCAAGTTCCCGCCACTAGAATGTTTGCTCCCTTTGACATTATTTTTGTTTCATTCCAATGAGATTAGGCCTCCTAGAGGGCATAATGTCTCCTTTCTGTCCTTGGGAGCTGACCAGGACAGAGACCACCAGGGGCAACCTGTGGGGTATAGAAAGTCATCCTAGGATGTTCCAAACCTCCCAGACACCCGAAACCCAGGAGGACACATGCCACTTTACAGTGAGTTCACTGACAAATATTGTTGACTCCTCAGCAAGCCAGAGTGGGAGCCGATGGAAGCCACTTGCATAACCAGCTCTGCGTTCCATTGGGAAGACTCGCATGCATTTTTAATAGGGAACTATTTGCTTTCCGCTTATCTCGAAGTTTACAGTTCTGGATAGGAAGGCTGAATGGGACTTTAGAAATCGCCCCTTCTCACTCAAGCACTTTACCAAACAGAGAAAGGAGCTTCCAGGCTGGTATTGGCTTACTTGAAGTCGCACCCTCCCGAGATACCATTCTCGTGTGGCCTGGTTTTTATTACACAGCACCCTCCCTTTCAGAGACTGGCTCAAGTTCCTGGGAACAGAACCCGATCAGAAGGATCAGTGAGAAATGGCACCCTTAAACCCTTCCCTTTACCCTATACCACAGTTTGCCTGTGCTCTCAGACCGAACAGCTGTCGGATCCCTCCCCATGAGTACGTTCTGCCCTCTTCATCCCGTGTGTTGCTCTGCCGGTTTGCCAAGCTCCAGCCACCACTTCTGATAGATACAGCGCCACATTTCCTTCTCTTTCCTCTCACCTTGAGCAAGCAGACACTGAGCCCTTCGTGGTAGCTTTCCACCTCTGCCTCCGTGGAAATTCAAGGCAGGTCTCAGGCACACAGTTTAGGTCCACGAGGGAAAATGGTTCTCTGTCACCTCAGCTGGCAGTGAGTCCCTTGAAAAAGATTCTGATCTTGCATCCAGACTTAGTAAGAAAGCAGCCTTGAGTTCCGTAGGATGCCAGGAGAAAAGAAAAGAAAACAAAACAAAACAAAAAGATGACAGTCTTGGCACCTATTTACTTTGTGAGAGCTTAGGTATTTATTCTGGATTTCTTCTGTATCTATCATGCTTTAAATTGAAATGACACTGGCAATGAGCTCAGCTGAAATGCTAGGTTCATTCTCTCAGTAATACATCTCCCCGTTAGGTACTCTCTATAGAAACACTGTCATAGTATTGAAAAGAAGCAAGGTAATTAGCAGAAGGTACATTTGATGACCCTCTTGATTTTGCAGATGCTTTTTAAATAACATTTTATGATATATCTATATGAATGGGTGTAAGGTTAAACTCTTTAAAACTCTTCTGGCCTAGTGATTTCTAAAGTTATTTTAACACCCATTGAAGATGTAACACAGAACACAACAAAATTTCTAAAGACAGAGGAAACAGTCCATGATCAAAATTATAACATTTCATCACCAACAATTTTTAAATCCTACTTCTTAAGAGTTTTACCTCTATTGTAACCTCCCATTCTTACTAGTAGTTGACAATGTAAAGTAAATTGTGGCTGACCACAATAAAGTCCAGGTGGAAAGATCTATTAGCTGCAGTGACATTGCAGAGGAGGGAATGTTTATACTACCTTTTTGTCCCTTGGATATAATACTTGATTTATGTGGAGGTAAGGACAAAAATGGCATGTAAGCTCTTTCCAGTTTAGTAACAGGGTGAATCCTAAACACTGGCTAAGCCATTTGAAGCTGAGAGTACCTCTCTCCACACAAGCATCTCCATTAATTGTTCCTAAGATATTACCTAAAAGTGTATTGCCTGCAGGAAAACCGCATCTGTTAAAGAAGCTAGCAGCAGGATGGCAAGAAAGGGTAATAAAGCAGAAACAGCACATTTAATTGAGTAGGTTACAATCAACACGTTCAGCTAGAGATGACAAGACAGAGGATGATGGAGAGCCAATATGGGTGTTGTGGGCTTTTTCTTCCAAGAGGCTTCAGAAGTCAATATCTCTCTAGTATTTTTGCATATTAGTCCTTTCAGTGTCCTTCTGTGGTGTGTATGTGTGTGATTCATTAAAAAAAATGGATTAGAGTGAGAGATTTTCCTAAGGTGGAAAGGAAAGAGTTAAAGAAAAGAGATTTTGAGTTCAAATCGAGTGTGAATTTCTCTGTGAAATAAAGGTGACCTGAGTTGGCCTTGTGTGATGTGTGAGGAGTATGGTCAAGTGATGATATTTAAACTGACCTGGAGAACCTGAGTTTGCCCAGTCCTTTGGATAGTCTTTAGAAGGCCAGTGCATTGTGGTGAGGAAAATAGAAATTCAGATTGCAAGACTCCAACATAAGAGATTTAGCTTGAGTTGTTGGAAGTAGAATCTAGAAACTGATGTTCCCTCTTTAAATAATGCCAACAACATTGGGGATTTACTCTGTGGAATACAGTTATGACTGCATCCTCTTAAGGATTTATAGGTATCATCCTCTGGCATCCTCTACCCTGGGAGAAAGAATTCCCTTGTCCTCCCAGATAGGAGACAAGCAAGGTGGAAGACATAGAGGAATTTGCTAGAGGATGCATGATTTCTGATGTTGAGCCCACTGCTGGTGTTCACCACTAACAGGAGGAGGCTAAGACATCCCCAGACTCGTGACTCCCCCAAAATCTAATGAAGGGAACAAAAGCCACAACCTTTTCTTCTTTGAAACAGGAGTATTATGTGAATAAGAGCAAATGATTATCTTAGAAAATGATCTCCCTAGTGACTGGTTTATTCACATTCCACTCTGAGTAGCAAACACTGCTAGAATTGCAGCCCTCTCTGCTTCCCTCCAATGCAGAGAAAACAAAACAAAACATCGCTCACTCTTCAGACAAGATCTGAATGAATTATCCAAGTAGAGCTCACCTGTTCAGTAAGTAACTATGATAGAGTGGAGTGCAGACCATTGAATTATGTAGTTAAGAGTTGCCACCGGCCTCACAGCAGGCAGCAACTTCAGGAAATATTTACTATCATCTAAAAGCCTCAGTGTAATAGGATCAAATGTATTCTTTACACCGATGAAAGATGGTCCAGCAGTGAAAGTTTAAATTAGAATGATTTACATGATTGAATCATATTCTTTTTGTTATATTAGTGTCTTTCCAACTTCTTAAATTTCTATGCAGGGAAATAAAATCAAAATAATCCTAAACTCTGCTGTGCTGTGAAATTCAGCATTTCTTTTTCAGCTTTATCTTTCATAATATTTTTCTAGATTTTTTTTATTAAATACTTAATTCTTCCTTTATAGAATGCATGCCATATTTCAGCCTGAAGTTTGAAAAGTGAGGCTCTCAGATACATTATTATGCAACAGAAGAAATGAAATTTTCTAACCAAATTGGTTTATTGTTCCCTGATAATGTGTGGAGTGAAAAGGGGAAAGATATTACAGCTTCCTTTGAAAGCTTAGTGGACAAAATATCAGCGGGCACTTTGGGAGATGAGCCGCAGTAGAAGCTACATTTTGGCCAGGAAAATTAAAGAAATTAGATAGTGTCAAGAACTAATCACAGAAGGGACTTCTGTCCCTTCTCAAGCTCAGAACTTGGAAATCATGGAAGGGCTGAGAAGGGCATAGTATGTGTCTCTTTGAATGCCAGTCGTAGATCATTTAGTGTGTAGGGAGAATGGTGCCACATATTCCATTTCCTACATTTACCTCAGTGGCCAAGTTCAGCAGTAAGGTTTTGGCTCGAAGGTGGAATCATACATTAAGCCTTTATTTTTAACTAAGCCCCACCTTCATTTACTTCCTTATTGCTTAGCTCCTCATTTTAGTTTTTTTTTTAATTTTATTTTTAGTAATAGATACTTTTCTTCAAGTTTCTGGGCAGGATACTGTATAGGAGTTCAGTTTCCAAAAATCACTTTGAGTTCTTATGCAGGCTCTCGGCTGCCAGGATCCACAATTGGTTTGACCACTCAGGGGCTGTGTGCTCCTGGCCAACAAGAGCTGAATGTACTGATTGCTCCATTTCCTCATCTACAGTGGCACCTGACTCTCTTATTTATTTTTAATTTTTTTATTTTTAAATTTATATATTTATTTATTACAATTTATTCACTTTGTATTCCTCCTGCAATACCCTCCCTCATCTCCTCCCAACCCCTCCCTCCCTCCCTCTTCTCCCCCTGTGCCCCTCCCCCACTCCACTGATATCTGACCCAAGCTTATCAGGTCTCATCAGGACTGAGTGCATCATCTTCCGCTGTGTCCTGGCAAGGCTACCCCCCCCCCCGAGGAAGGTGATTAAAGAGAAATTCACATCAGAGACAGCCCCTGTACCCCTTACTAGGGAATCCATTTGAAAACTGAGCAACCTATGGGCTTCCTCTGAACAGGGGGCCTTGGTCCTCTCCATGCAAGGTCCTTGGTTGAAGTATTGGTCTCTGCAGTCTCCCCCGAGCGAAGGATATCTGGCTCTGTTGGTATCCTTGTGGAATTCTTGTCCCCTTCCAGGTCTTTCTATCTCCCTCTTCTTGTATAAGGTTTCCAGCACCTACCTCTTAAAGCGATCATGGAATTGAAATTGTCCATGTAGATGACTTACTTTAAAAGGTGTCTAGCATGGACTAGGTGCTCAGTAACATATTAAATACTGAAGAGTTGAACAGATGGAGGAATTTGCTCAGAAGGAAATACAAATGGGTGAATACATGACAAAATACATTGTAGAAATAATGGCAGGGTCCTTTTACTCTTTCAACAATTGCCATGAGTAGGCTGCATAAGCAAAGGGTAGTCCTGATATTGGCCCCTTTAGCAAGTGGCAAAGTGTAAAAGTTGCCTTTAACAAAAGTGTTTCACAGCAGATCTAACATATTCATGTTTTTGCAATATAAAACAAGATAGGCATTCACTTCATCCCAAAATAGATACTCTCTGCAGATTTTTCTTATGGACCCTAGGCCTTCTAATCTTACAAACCAAATAGACAATCTAATATCCAGTTCCAAATAAGTCTAATCCTGTGTCCTACACTTCCTCTTACTGCTTATTTTCTGCTTAACAGTCACTAAGTTGTTTGTGCTCTCTTCACAAAGAGAAAGATGAGTGATAGCCACACCTGACAATGGTTGATTCCTTTCTCTTTGTACCAACCAGGTTCTGTTCTAAAAGTTCTTAATGCTATCATCTTCATGTCATAGACAGGTTGTGAACCTTACTACCCCAAGGTTCACATTGTGTCTCTCCTAACACCCTATTTGTGTGTGCTGAGTTGGTGTCTATGAGGAAGGAGCCTAGTATCTTTCTATTCTGATTCTCTAAAGACTATTACAGAGTCTGTGGGAAAAGAGGGAACTATAATGCACTAGTTTGATCTTGCTCAACTAGGAATCTCTATAAATGGGTGTGGAGTCTGGGTTGAAATCTCCTTGTAAATTTCAGAAGTTCTACTGTTTATGGTTATTATGGCTACGTCTAATATTCATTTTATCATTGTAGTCCCATGGCTTTAACTTTCTAATGGTCTTCTGTCCTATATTCTTGGAACTCTGACTATTCTTGCTCAACACAGTTATACTCTAATAAGACTCTCTTCGATAAAGCTATCTTTATTTAGTTAAGACAGAAAGTCTGCATTGTAATGAAGACATGCCAAAGTATGGATGTTCAAACAAGAGAGGTTTATTTCTTTCACCAGCATCATTCTTTAACTTGCTGGCATTTTTTCATCTTTTACAAGATGTCTCCTTGGAAGTCTAAGGCAAGCAAATGACTCAAAAGTAGTGCCTTAAAGCTACTCACATCTCATTGGCCCAACTGCCTCATACATCAGAGACAACCAGCAGTTTCTGACTCACTCTTTAAAAGCTAATTGATACCCTGAGTTTCCTAATACTGTCTCATATCAAAGATAATTAGATTCCAATAGTCTCTATAGTAAGGGCAAACTTCACTCACTGAGTATTTTTTGACTCTGGAAAATTATCCACATAGGTTATATCACTTTTGGAATAGAATACAAGCATTTGGAGCAATCGTTACGGTCTTCACATATACAGCAGTCTGAATATTATAAGCCCAGGAGTTGAGGAAGGGAAGTCTCCAGAGCTTCGCCCAAGGCCGAGAGTGTCACATCTATATTGAGAGAGACCAATAATGCAGAAGTGACTTATGCTTGTGTTAAAAAGTCATCAAGAGCTGGTGACATAGCTGTTAGTGGAGTACTTGCTAATGTGCATGGAACCCTAGGTTCAATTGCCAGGATCATATAAATTTGACGTGATGGTGCATGTCAGCATTAGGAAAGTGGAGACAAGAGAATCAGCATGTGAAGGCCTGTTTTCTCACTGCATAGTAAGTTCAAAGTCAACTTGGATTACATGAGACCTTGTCTCAAAAATGGGAAAAGAAAAAAAGGCCATCATTGTTCTGAAAAGAAAATATCAACTGTTGAATATTTCTTTCTATCCTCTTTAAGTATTATGAAATTAAAAATGAAAGTAGATACGTTATTATTTGCATCAATATTCACTGACTCTAAATATTATGTAACTCAGTTTTAAACACTGTCCTTCCAAAATAGTTTGCCATGATCTTGTTCTGATTTTTTTTATTGCATCTGATAAAAAAAAAAAAAAAATCTAGCCCAAGAGAATTTCAGAAACAAAGCTTTTCAAAAATTGCACAGGTTTTGCTCCGTAAGCCAAAGCCAAGCTTTAAAAGCAAGGTGAGGGGAAGGCATGTCACTCTGCTCCCCAGAAGTCCGTTCTCTTTCAATCAGCACGGGACCCGCCTAGCTACCTGTGTTGCAGCACCAGGCAACATTCATGACGGCATGGAGCTGCAAAACCCTCAACAATTGATACAGAAACCCCACTGCAAAGATGCGGTCCCCAGTGGGCTGCAGACTTCTCCAATTTCGATTTCTGCTGATGTAAGACATTTCCTCCTCCCATTTCAGAAACAAATTACTGATACATTTTGATAATAACACTTCATCCAGATAGCTCCCCCTGGATTTGCAAGCTGATTCGAGTGATAAGAGCGTTGGCAACTGTTGGAGTGAAATATAATAATTTCATGGTCAGCACTCATTAAATTCCAAACTAAGCAGAAGAACGAGAGCTTAGCAAGTGAAATTATTAGATGGCTGCCTTTAAATATAATTTTTTCTTGCTCCAAGTAGATTGGTACTAGGAAAAAGGCCTAAAGCCGTCTTGGAGTTTTGATTTAATTTTATCAGACAAGCCCTACTTATTTCTGTGTTTGCAAGGAGGCTGCCAGTAATAAGCACTTTTAATTTCCCTATCTATATATAAATAAAATGCAAATATATTCTCATTTCCTTATTTTTCTCACATAAAAGGTCATATATAGTGAAAATATATGCTGATGAGTATTTTGTTTTGCTCAGGTCTCAGAGATATTTTTATATGAGTATATAAGCAGCCTTCTCATAATTTTATAGAATTAGGTATTTTTAACTTTTCTTTCTTTCTTTCTTTCTTTCTTTCTTTCTTTCTTTCTTTCTTTCTTTC
>NW_026592510.1:14618091-14632686 GCF_907164565.1 Psammomys obesus | reverse complement strand
TTCTTTCTTTCTTTCTTTCTTTCTTTCTTTCTTTCTTTCTTTCTTTCAATTTATTCACTTATTTATTATTAATTTATTACAATTTATTCACTTTGTATCCTGGCTATAGCCCCCTCCCTCATCTCCTCCCAGTCCCACCCTCCCTCCCTCTTTTTCCCCTATGCCCCCCTCCTAGTCCACTGATAGGGGAGGTCCTTCTTTCCTTCTATCTGACCCTAACTTATCAGGTCTCATCAGGACTGGCTGCATTGTCTTACTCTGTGACCTGGAGAGGCTGCACTTCCCAGGAGGAGGTGATCAAAGAGCAGGCTACTGAGTTCATGTCAGAGACAGCCCCTGATCCCCTTACTAGGAAACTCATTTGGAGACCGAGCAGCCTATGGGCTTCATCTGAGCAGGGGGTCTAGGTTCTCTCTATGCATGGTCCTTGGTTAGAGTATCAGTCTCTGCAAGACCCCCTGGGCCCAGGTTTTTTGGCTCTGTTGGTCTCCTTGTGGAGCACCTGTGTGCTCCAGGTCTTTCTATCTCCTCCTTCTTCCATAAGGTTCCCTGTACTGTGCCCAAAGTTTGGCAATGAGTCTCATCATCTGCTTTGATACTCCGTTCAGTAGAGTCTTTTAAAGTTCCTCTCTGGCAGTCTCCTGTCCTGTTTCCTGTCTTCTCTCACTTCCAATATCTATCCTGTTTGCCCTTCTGAATGAGGATTGAGCATCGTCCCTAGGGTCCTCCTTGTTGTTTAGCTTCTTTAGGACAATAGATTTTAGTATGTTTATCCAAAATTATATGTCTAATATCCACTTATAAGTGAGTATATACCTAGCATACATGAGTGACCCCAATTCTACCAGAGAACTCTTTCAGCTATAAACATCTTCAGCAAAGTGGCCAGATACAAAATTAACTCAAAAAAATCAGAATCCCTCCTGTATACAATTGACAAACAGGCTGAGAAAGAAATTAGGGAAACAACACCCTTCACAATAGCCACAAATAACATAAAGTATATTGGAGTGACTCTAACCAAGCAGGTAAAAGAGTGTGTGAAAAAACTTCAAAGTCTCTGAAGAAAGAAATTGAAGAAGATGGAAAACTCTCCCATGCTCATGGATTGATAGGATTAACATAGTGAAAGTGCCCATCCTACAAAAAGCAATCTATGGATTTGATGCAATTCCCATCAAAATACCAACACAATTCTTTATAGAATTTGAAAGAACAATTCTCAATTTCATATGGAAAAACAAAACAAAAACAGAATTGCTAAAACAATCCTGTACAATAACAGATCTTCTAGAGGTATCTCCATCCCTTATCTCAAGCTATGCTATTGCAAAAGTCATAAAAACTGCTTGGTACTAGCATAGAAACAGACTGGTGAATCAATGGAATCGAATAGAAGATCCAGAAATAAACCCACACACCTACAGATACTTAACTTTTTACAAAGAAGCCAAAACCATACAATGGAAAAAAGATAGCATCTTCAACAAATGGTGCTGGTCTAATTGGATGTCTACATGTAGAAAAATACAGATAGATATTTTTTCTATTGTGTGAGTAGAGTTTATTTTGCCAATGAAGTGGGCATTCTTTAATTCTGGATTACCACCCCTGAACAGGCATTATTATTCAAAATTTCCAAAGAAAACAAAATCTCTGAGATGATACAGCATTGTCCATCTTCCGCGGCCTATTATGTCACCTCATGCTACAGCATTAGGATAGAAATGATGGTAAGCTCTTCAGTACTGAACTGTCTTTAATAAAATATACTTCACCACATGAATAAATTTCTCTATGCTAGAGACTCCAAACTTAAGAAACAAGAAAATAGTTTGATTCTAGTGAAAATGCCGATTTCTGGCACAAAACTCATAAGTTCTCATCAGAACGGTTGGAATGAGTAACCAAAAGAGTTACTGTTACATGTCACCCAAATGCAACTGCAGTGGGTAAAACAGGAAAATTCGGCTTTGTGTTTATACCCGTATGTTCTAAGGACAATGATGTTTGGACCACACTCTATGACACCCAGCTATTGATAGAGACTACTTATCACATGAGTAGACGTCATATGTAGGCATCATGGTGGGTAGTCAGCAGCATTGCTGATCCCATTACCAGCTAGTTCAGTGTGGCACTCTGGGCCAGGCTCATTTTCCAGGGCTCTTTGCACTCTGGTTTTGCACAGACTGCCTCAGACTCCAGTAGATGCAACAAAGCATGAGACTGAACATCTCTTGTTCCTTTGGGATTGAAAAAAAGAGTACAATTATCTGTAGCAAATTAGCATATAAATAAGTGCTGTTAGATTCCCTATTCTGAGTACATCAAGAGTTGAAAGTATGTGAAAGAAATTTAATTAGGAAGTTCAGTAAGATGGAAAACAGGGAAATCTTCCATGAGGAAGAGTTGTTTCCTGAACACCCCCTCACCCTTCTGTTGTTTCTACCGTAGTCAGGTGAGGAATCATTAACATGGGACCATTTCCATGGAGTTGAACAGCCTAGAAAGCTTTATACTGAGGAACCACCAGGGACATAGCATATCGGGGATTTTTTTTTTGTATTTTATTTTTTTCTTATCAGTTACATTTTATTAACTCTGTACCCCAGCCGTGTCCCGATCCCTCATTCCCTCCCAGTCCCTCCCTCCCTCCCTCATCTCCACCATGCCCCTTGCCAAGTCCACTGATAGGGGGGACCTCCTCCCCATTCCTCTGATCCTGTTTTATCAGGTATCTTCAGGACTGGCTGCAAAGCTCTCCTCTGTGGCCTAACAGGACTGCTCCTCCCTTGGGGGGTGGGGAGGCCAAAGAGCCAGTCATTGAGTTCCTGTTAGAAATAGTCCTTGTTCCCCTCACTATGGGAAACCAATTGGTTACTGAGCTACCACAGGCTACATCTGAGCAGAGGTTCTAGGTTACATTCATACATGGTCCTTGGTTGTATGTCAGTCTCAGAAAAGACCCTGTGCCCAGATATCTTTGGTCCTTGTGGAGCTCCTATCCTTTCCTCATCAGACTAACTCCCCTTCTTCCTTATGATTCCCTGTACTTTGCCAAAGGTTTGGTCATGAGACTTTGCTTTGGAAACACTGCTAGTTAGAGTCTTTCCAATGCGCTCAGTAGACTCCTGTCAATGTTCAATGCGCATCCCATCTGTCTTTCAAAACGAGGATTGATAATCTTGCCCCATGTCCGCTCTCTTGATTATCTTTTTTAGGTGTATAGATTTCATTATGTTTATTGTATCTTATAGGTCTATATAAGTGAGTATATACCGTGTTTGTCTTTCTCCTTCTGGGATATTTCACTCAGGATGATCTTTTCTAGATCCCACCATTTGCCTGCAAATTTCATGATTTCCTCCTTTTTGATTGCTGACTAATATCGAGTATATACAAAGAACTAAAGAAGCTGAAAAGCAGCAAACCAAGTAATCCAATTAAAAAATGGGGAACAGAGCTAAACAGAGAATTCTCGACAGAGGAATATCGAATGGCAGAGAAACACTTAAAGAAATGCTCATCCTCATTAGCCATCAGGGAAATGCAAATCAAAACGACCCTGAGATATCACCTTACACCCATCAGAATGGCCAAGATCAAAAACTCAAGGGACAACACATGCTGGAGAGGTTGTGGAGAAAGGGGAACCCTTCTCCACTGCTGGTGGGAATGTAAACTGGTACAACCACTCTGGAAATCTATCTGGCGCTTTCTAAGACAATTAGGAATAGTGCTTCCTCAAGACCCAGCTATACCACTGCTAGGTATATACCCAAAGTTTGCTCAAGTACACAAAAGGGATATTTGCTCAACTATGTTTATAGCAGCTTTATTTGTAATAGCCAGAACCTGGAAACAACCCAGATGTCCACCAACGGAGGAATGGGTACAGAAATTGTGGTATTTTTCCACAATGGAATACTACTCATATCGGGGATTATTAACTTGAAGTACTTAGAAGGATTCCAAGGGTTAGAAGCCTTGAGATCAGGAGAAACTTGCTGTGTTAGAAGAGTTTCTGATAACCAATGATTAGTAGCCATGAACAAAGCACCCTCATTTTACTGATGATGTGAGCTAAGCAATGACCCAGTCATATATGACTCGGGTCACACATGATTAGAGGCAGAGATTGGGTCTGAACAAGAGGATCTGAATATCTGGTTCTATCTTTGATAGATCTTTGAAAATAAAATTACATTAATGTTACCTAGAAAAGCTCTTGGTAATAAGTAGTCTATTGCCTGAAACCTTCATAACTGGAAGTATTGAGTATGTGCTTAATTCATTCTGGCACTATTCTAAGTATTTTATACATTAGCCCATCTGATCCTCATAATCATATCACAAAGCATTATAGTTGTTATAATTATATCACCATTCCTATTTTGGCTATGAGAAAAATAAAGTGCCAGGAGGCTCATTTGTTTAGCAAAATTCAGACCCCAAATCTAGCTCCAGAATCCATGCTCTTCTTCATGGTATGTTGCCATTTATTTTCTCTGAACTGATGATAAGGTCAGCTAGGAGAATGACAGTCAAAGCTTTTGACTATCACATACTGGTGGAATGGCGTGGAGAGCAACGTCTACTCTGATAACTTGGATACTGAAGCATGAGACCCCAATGAAGAAAAAGGAACGGGAGCTTTTCAGTGAGAAGAGAATAGGTATGTGTATGTCAAAATGCCAACTGTAGGCACATCTGAGTCCTAATTTTTCTCGGAACTTTTCTGTCTATGAGTTTTCTGTAAAGTACATCTATTGTTTTTTAAGCAAAAAGAAAGTACGTTTTTTCCCATTGTGACAGCTTCTTTTTTGTTTTCATATACCTTATTGGAAGTATTTTTGTATTAATTTTAAAATACTTATTGGAAAAATTCTGTAAGTTCACTGATTCAAACTATTTAAGAATCCTTGACCTCTACTAATATTTCTATCTTCCGAGTGCTTTCATGACTGTAGGATGTCAAGGGCTCATAGAAATACCTTCATACTCTCTCATGGGTTTAAATATGGTATTGACATTTAAGCTTCCTACATTAAAAGAAACATTCCCTCCAAACAGTAATATACAGAACTTGAAAATTATGCAGATTCTGAATGAATGGGTGATGAATGTTGACTGAGTTGTAGAAACGTCAACAAAGAAAGGATATTTTGGTGAGAATAACTGAAAAGAGAAATTGGTGCATGAAAGGCCTGCCCAGGAGGAACTTTTGAGAGAGACTATATATGAAAGGCAGTCTGGAGAAAAGATGTTATCAGTCCTTGTTTCAGGATCTTAGTTCTGTTTTTTGTTTTGATTTGATTTTTAAGTTTAATTTAGTATTCAGCCACCTTTGGAGCTACAATGATTTTTCATGTGTGACTTGATATGTCAAAACTCCTCATCGGTTATTGGACAGAGGCATAAATGTAACCCTGTTCTCCAGGGAAGTCTGGAAAAGGCCCTTCTGTTTTAAAACTGTCAGAAAATGATATTCCATGGCTTAAAGATACTCAGCTCCATCTGCCAAGACCCCATTTACAAAATGTTGTAGGGTCAATTGTTTACACCTAGGAAAAGCTGTGTCACAGTTTGTTACAATGTCAAGTCTGAAGCCAAGTGTGACAGTTTCTTAGAAAGCCAGAAAGGGATCCTTGTCTAAGAAGTTTATCTTTTAGTAGGAAAATGAGATCATACATCAGTTCCTTAAGAAACTTGGCACTTCTCAAGTGTCAGATTCTCTCATGAGAATTTTTCAATATTTTAATAATAAAGATCTTGAATCTTGTTTAGATACCACTGTCACCAGATTGTAAAGTATCTTGCTTCAGTCAAGTTTTCAGACTGCTTTCTGTAACTGTAAGATGTTGAAGGGTCTTTCCTCTAACTTTAAACATGGATATGTGAACTGTTCTGAGTATATGTTGACTTTCTTTCTATTGGGGAGGGGGGAGGAAGTGCTCTGGGTGGCCATGTACAAGTTATATACGGAAGTGCTTATTTGGGAAGTACCAACATGGAGATAGTAGTTGTCCACTCCATGTAAGTCCCAGCGTTTGGTGCTGGCTTACCTTACCTGGTTACATTTGTTGGATTGCTTAATCTGTTTTCTTATTCTCCTACTTCTCAACGGTACCAATTACTCTTGAGAATGTTCATCTCTCCAGGCACACATGCGCAGTTTGTCTCTCTACTTCTCCTGTGGGCTCTTTGGAGCTGACAAGCAATGTGTACTACTTGGGCTCTGTGAAGAACTGTGTTAAGTACATAAAAACCACAAGTTCCAGGACACAAGATGTGATACATACTTTGATTACTTCTTGCAGTCTAGGATGGCTCTAGATAAGAGAGGTGATTGTATAAATGGGTTTACATAAGTAGCATTTTGCTATGGGCTTGATAGACATAGTCAATGTTTCCTTAATGAAATCGCTTACCTTAACAATATGCCCTTTAAAAGACTGAGATCACATTAGCATCCTATTATTTAGATTGTGGGATGAGTTACTGAGTCATAAAAGTCTAGAATTGGGATTTGGGTGTATTGCCTAGCTAGTTGTTAGTTGCCAATCAGTAACAGCACAGAGAGTATCCTAGCTCTAATTCCATCCTCTGTTCATTCATTCACTCATTAAGGTGATATTGAAAGAGAAGCAATTTTGTGTTTGTATGCATAATGATCTCAATATGGAAATAAAGTGATTGCATAGCCTTTCACAATGCTAGAAGAACTTTATGTAGATTAGAGGCCTTGCCCTCTAATCTAACATGAAAAGTCATCTGTACTTCACAATTCTGCTTCTTCATCTGTTAGCCTGGAGATAACTCACTGTTACTTCTTCAGTTATATTCAGTGCAATAGCATATAGTCCATTATGTAGCATAGAAACTTGAACAATTGTCATTAAAAAAAACTTATCAAGAAGCCTCTGATATTCCATTTACTTATAAGCCCTGTCACCTTACTCTGGCACAATATGATAAAAAAACAAAACAAAACAAAACAGGGCATATTAACTTTTCTACTTGTGACCTCTTTCTGCCTGTGAAAATTTTATGTGACTGGGATATATAAGTACATAAAAATAAGTATACAACTATAAAAGTACTTGTATAGTAAGTAATAGAATAGATGTGTTGATTTACTTTTATGGAAATAATTAAATCATTATATCCTGACTGAATGTTTGCATCTTCAACATTTTTCAGAGTTCACTGATGTTTTGATTTTGTAACCACTGATGCTGAGAATCTGCTTCCCATAAACAAAGGGTATTACACAGTAGACGTATACTTCAAAAGTTTTTGGAAATTATGTCTTAACCTTTAATCAAATTTTACTTTATAATTTCTATCAGAATTAAGTCATCGTGGCAAATTAAAACTTTTTATATTTTCACTAGGATATAGTTATACAGAAAATGGGTCTCATTGTGACATGACCATACATATATGTACACAATGCATTTTGGTTACTCCTCCATTAACCATTAACCTCTCAAATAACTTTAAAAATCAAAGGTTTCAACATAGCTCAATACAAATATATACTGATTTTATACTATAGAATGACAGGAAACTGTTTTTTTTTAAGGCTTTCTTGTTTTCTTTAAGAATAAACAGTGTTGCATGTGAATAAAAATGCTAAAATTCATAGTAAACAGTTGTTTCTAATAGGAACCAGGTTTTTTAGTCAGTTTCTTCGTACTACTTGGTGTGATGATATGCACAGTATGAAGTATGCATGTTGGGTTGTCAAAAAACAAGGGCACCTTGAGCCATATAACACTGGTGGATGTGGCCAGAAATACCTCTTGATTCATTATACATTTGTTATTTTATTAATTTTTGGTCACTGCATGTTCAGAAACCTCTTACTATTGCCAAATTTTTTATGACACCTCCCCTAATTTAATCACACAACCTCCTGTGACGTCATGACACCCAATTTAAGAAGATGTGTATGAGCAACGATGGCTAGACATTACCCTCTCGTTTGCATGGCTTAAGTTCTACCTAGCCCATTACATTCATTACATCTTTTAAATAAGTACAATGTTCTGTGACCTACCACAGGCACTTGAGACACAATCTCAGCCTTCAAGTATTGAAAAGCTAAGAGAATAGCAACAAAGCAGTGGTGATTCTATTAAGCGGTTCGTTACAATTATAACGAAGACTGCAAATGGGAGACTTGGTACATTCTGCATCCACCCAGAGAAAGAAAAGTTATACAGTAAAACTGGCTGAAGCGAAATCTGCTATATTTTGTGAAATGTGTTTGGGGGTAGATTTATGGTATGTTTCTATTGGTAGTTTTTGCAATCAGCAGAATAAAATGCAAAGGTATGATTTGGTTTCCTTGGTCTTCTATTCTAAATTATATCCTTAAAAAACAAAAGAGATTAAAAGGTAAGATTGGCTAACTTAATATAAAGACGTAAAATTGAAACGCCCTGAAGTACGCCTTTGTTGCACTCACTGGTGCATCTGCATTCCAATAAGGGCAGAGAGGTTAGAACTGCAGAGAGCTGTGACAGGGACTTGCTGATCTCCCAAAGGTAACATGACACGTTCCTGGAAAATCTAGGGCAGTGGCACTGGGGATTGCAGGTGGCTGTTTAATATTTATTATGAGTCTTCATTGGAAGTTGGGGAATGTCTTTAAATTTTGATTACCCAGCTGTGGATCAGTGAGGATACTTCCAGACCTTCCAGTAGTAAAGCAAATGCAAAGGCTCAATTTTCCAGGTGCAGAGGGCTATTCCAGTCCTGCCTCCAAGCCCTTCTCTGATCAAGCAGAAAGCTTGAATTTTATGGTCTCTATGGGCTTCTAGATCAAAAGAGCCATGCTTCCTGTGCCAAGAGTTTCCAAGGCTGGTCCCATAAAATTGAGTCTTTTATTTTTAGGGCTAACTAGTTCATACAGTCATGTTCATGGCTCAGATTCATTAGAGAGAAAGGACATAAAGTAAAATGGGCAAAGAAAAACATCACATTAGGTTACACTCAAGGAAACCATCAGAATCCCCCAAGAGTTTCATGCAATGAAGTTCCCCAGAATGACTTCCCTCCTGCAATAGATGGCAGACATCTTTTGTAAGATATTGCCAGGGAATATCTCAAAGGCTCATGCCTTATGATTTTTTCCCCTGGGGAGTGCTCCTATATCCACTCTCTGCCTGGTGCCTTAAAATTCCAGACTCTTGGAAGACAGGCATGTGTTCAATGTAAACCATATCATTTCACAGTTCACATACTCTTACTTATTCTAGAAATTGTGGGGACCCACAGTGTTTGGGTTTTCTGATACCAGTCATGTGCCAGCCTTGCAAACAGAAACTTTCTGAAAACAACCATCTTAGGTCTACTATGTATACCCTTTCCATACGTAACCCAAGATCCAGGTGTGATTTTTATCTGCAAACTTACAGTTGAGCTGTCTAAGCCTCCGAGTTATATTCATCTCTTATTCATTCACTTTCAAAGATTACACATTCTCTATTGCCCTGCAGGAAGTGGCCTGGATCTCCCTCTTCACTTTCATCCCATGCCCCTGAGCCTCTGCTGCTTTTCTTCATAAGGCATCCACACTGGCTACAGATCAGTTCTTCTAGGATTCCAGGTCTTACAGCTTCAGAGCCATCTTGTACCCTGTCTCTGCTAAACATCATTTATCCTTCACCCAGCAGTCACTTCCTGAAAGATGCCTTTTCCAATCTAGAACGGATAAGGACTTACATAATATACTACCAGTACTCTATTCTTTTCCTCTATTCTTTTCTTCTGCATTGATGACAATTTGTCTCTGAATGGATACATTACAATTTAGTATTTGTTTTCATAGCTGTGAAATGAATTTCTTCGTGAGGCAGGGATCATATCCATCCTGTCTATACCTATGTTCCAAGGTAACAAGTGTCTTCAGTCAACCAGCATTTGTTTAAGAGAATATTTAATTTATATTTTGAATCTTTTGACAAATAAGAGCCTGCCACGTCCAGATGCATTTTTTTCCTGTTAGACTGAAGATTGAAAAAAAAAAAAAAAAGAGAGATATACCTGGGAAAACTATGGTAAGGACTAAATGTGTAAAATGGTGGCTTGTGCTTGAATTTTGAATGTTACTGTTAAAGGAACGCAAATCTTTGCTATGTGGGCTTGCTCTCTAGCCTAAGAACTAAAGGGAACCTGAAGAGTCAGTTCTTGTCTTGATGTCTAGTACTATGACTTCATGAATTATGTTGGACCAGCTATCAAATGTTCCTGAGCCTTGTTGCTCTTTGTAAGTAAGGATGCAAAAGCCCATCTCAGGGATTGGAAAGACAGAGTTGAATAATAAAATGTGCAAGCTGCTGAGCATACCTATGAGTTTGGTGTTTTAAGCAGAAGTCAACTCAGTGCTCGTCATTGGCCCTCCCTTAAGTTTGCAATGATCCCTGATCTGCCCAGTGTAACTTCTACCTTTAGAGCACTATTCTATTTTCTTGAGTAACAAAAATAAGTTTGATTCGTTCACATTTAAACCTTCAAATGAATGAAGACTGTTATAAAGTCACACTTAGATTTCACTCTTCCTATTCATTCTAGTTAAATATCACCTCCAGCTAATTGTCACATCTGCTACAGATTAGGGATCCCCCTGGTTTTCAGTCTCCTTGTAATCTTGGCTGCCTTCCTGCATGCATACTGCATTTGCACAGTGTGTTCAGGTACTTTGACAATCAAAACCACTCCTGTAAATTTCCATAGTGTGTACACACACGCATTCGTAGAGAAATGTAAGGCACTGACTTTAATGAAGACTGGCAGGACCATCATTTATAGAATAGGTTACAAAATCAAACAGGAGATGCAGTTGAAGCAGCATTTCTTCCTCCCAGGTAACCTCAATTTTTCTTTTGGGGCCCTTACTTGATTGGCTGAAGCCTACTCACACGACAGAGGATAAACTTAAAGGTCAATTGATTATTGAAGTGAATAAAATCTACGTAGTATCTTCTTACAATAGTCAATTTAGTGTGTCAACTTAACATTATGTTACATGCAGTACTTTTAAACTACTGTGGTCAAAACTAAATATAAAACACTTGCTCTGAGGACAATCCAGCACTGGGAGGCATAGCTCCTCTGATCTTGAAGTTAATTTATTATGAAGGTAACCTGAGTTTTTTATTAACTGTATAGATGCATCTAAACCACACTGGCTTGTTTGCACAAGCAAACAAGTCTTCTGGGACCTGCTAGAGGAACTGGTGGAGCATGCCTGGAAATAAGGGAAACTCCAAGCTGGGAGAAGAGGCTTCATCAAGAAGCTGAAAAGGAAGCAAAGAAGGAAATGCTCACCAAGGGGAGCAGGCAGCCGAGTTCATGCAGAGACAGCTCCTGCTCCCTTTACTAGGGAAACCACTTGGAGACTGAGCAGCCCACGGGCTACATCTCAGCAGGGGATCTAGATCCTCTCCATGCACAGTCCTTGGTTGATTCATCAGTCTCTGCGGGACCCCCTGGGCCCAGAATTTTTGGCTCTGTTGCTCTCCTTGTGGAGGCTCTGCCCTGCAGACTATCAATGCAGATGCTGAGACTTATGGCCAACCTTTGGGCAGAGTGCATAGAATCTTATGAAAGAAGTGGGAAACAATAAGATCTGGAGAGGACAGGGCCCAGATTTTTTGGCTCTGTTGGTCTCCTTGTGGAGCTCCTGTCCCCTCTAGGTCTATTTCCCCCCTTTTCCATAAGATTCCCTGCACTCTGCCCAAAGTTTGGCTACGAGTCTCAGCATCTGCTTTGATACCATGATGGATAGAGTCTTTTAGAGGTCCTCTGCTAGGCTACAGAGAAAGAGGATCCAGAAAGTCCTGATGAGATCTGATAGGCTAGGGTCAGATAATAGGGGAGGAGGACTTCCCCTATCAGTGAACTAGGGGAGGGACATAGGTAGGGAAGAAGAAGGGAGGGTGGGACCAGAATGAGATGAGGGATGGAGTTACAGCCAAGATACAAAGTGAATAAATTGTAAAATAACAATAATTTTTTTTTCATAAAAAAAAATTTAAAAAGAAGGAAATCCTGTGTTTGGCTTTCTTTGTTGTAGCCTTTAACACAGCATTTCTGTCCCCTCCAGCCTTTTTTTTTTCCCCCACTAGTTTCCAGTCGCCACCCACAACTTATAGCCCAGATTTGTTCATAGGGACATGTAAAGAAATAGGCCAGAGCGTGAGCAGCTGACATTTACAGGCTGAACACACAATCAAAACACAGATATCACCTAACTGGTGAGAACTAAGCATGTGCCTGTTATGGGCCTGGTATGCTGAGTTGCCTGCCTCTGATTGGCTGAACATTTGTGATTGGGTAAAACTGAGCTCTCTGATTTACTCCTACATTAGGTTTCTATTTGTTTACATGTTAAGTTGTACAGCAGTTTGCTACACAGGGATTTTTAAGGATGATGGGAACCGCTGCCAAACTGAAGTTAACAAAACCATGATGCTATGTCTCCTGGAGGTTGTTTACAGCCTTATGGGCAGCTATTGGATTTTGAAAACTGTGTCATAGAAATATAGAAATGTAATTATTTCCCCAATCCAAAAGATGAGCAGAAAAAAGAGATTAAGAAAAAAAAAAAAAAACTGGCACAGAATTCCCCAGGTAGACCAGCTGAGTCCTGGTCTCCATTTCTAAAATCTGTCCACTGTGCCTGTCAAGAGGCTGACCTCTCCAAGAACTGCAGCCATTCCATTATGCTGTGTGGACAGCTCTCCTCATCTGTGCAGTCATGTCAGCTCTGTCATTAGCTTATTTCCTAATTCCATTAATATCAAGAGGTTCTGAACAGCTGAGGACTCAGCAGGAAAAAAACAAGAGAATGGATTGTGCCGTCTCAAAAAATTGTCAAAGCCTGCAACACTCATCAGTCATAGCTGTAGACTGTGAGTGCCAGGTGGCTGCACAACTGGCTTAACCATGTATCTAGCACCACCTGGGACAACATCAAAGTTTGCTGTGTTAGCTGATGCCCTGTCTCGTTCTGTTTCTGAAGTGGTACTACCTCTGACTAGGGTGTCTCAGAATATAATGTCCAGGCCACCAGGGACACAAGATAATGTCTTCTGTTTCTTGAATGGTTATTTCTATGTTAGGTAGGTATGGTTATTTACTTTAATACATATTACTGTAATATGTGATACAGTATGTTTATTTTAATGCTGTACATTTACTACTCGAGTTTTTATAGTCAAAACCTGGGCCCTGACAGCCCCAACAAGCTAGGCTCAGCCACACATATTTGCTTGGCTAAGTCACAAGTTAATAGGGGAAGGCAGAAAAAGAAGATTTAATGTGGTCACATTGGGATGAATGAAAAAGCCTCATGGCCTCCAAGTCCATTTTTAGGGTCTTGACATGAAGTTTAGAGTTAAATAGCGTGTCAGCGGTATGCATAACTAAGCAGTTTTTGGTCAAGGGATGGTCCTGCCTAGTACCAACCCATCATTGTCTCTGCTCCAGTCTGTCCTGCAAGGTGGTTGAACAAGTTGCCAGAACGGTGTAACTTTCCTCCTAGAATATAAGCATCTTTTCTGGCTGACACCAGGCTTCAGCCTCTTCCTTCTCCCAACATGAGATTTCTGTGTAAATCCCAATTCCTTCAGAATCTTTATTTCAATAGTATGATAGCTGCAAGAGAGTCAGTGTCTTGCCTCAAAATACCTTTGCTCCTGTCAAGATGCTTACACATTTACAGTACAATTGTTACATCAAGTATAAAATTGTATAGTATTTAAAATTATACAAATGTGAAGTTTTGAGTTAGATAAAAAGAAATATTAAGTAAATAGTATATAGAATAGGGTAAAGGTAGGAACAGTGACATGAATTTGACTAAAATGTAAAAGCACATGACCACTAGTAAATGCTGAGTTCTAAATCAAATTGGTTAAATTTTCAGCCCAACTGGGATCTCTTAAAATAACACATTTCTTACCCGTGAAAATAGTAATATATATGGCCTATGTTCCATAACCTTTAGGATAGCCATGTTTGAGCATACAGCTGATAATACAAAGTTCCAAGCATATTTGGGGCACTTCCCACATAAAAACTATTTCTTTTAGTGTTCAAAGAGAATGAAACGTGCTAAGAATGAACAAACGATAGAAACCCATAAGACATAAGAGCAGAAAACTCTACTAAAATTCACAATAGTGAATCAATGCCATCTAACAGCATTCTAGCCAGCCCTGCTTAGAGCTAGCTCTCAAGTACCCGAAACCACCTTTACCTACAGAAGCAGAGTAAAAACCACCATGACCGAGGTCAGCCAGGAGAGACACTTTACAAAGTAGACTTGGTGATTCAGAAAGTGTTTTGAGTATTTCAGTTAAAGATGCAGAAAAGAGGCAGGTGGTGGTGGCAATGCACACCTTTAATCCCAGCACTTGGGATCTCTGTGAGTTCAAGACCAGCCTGGTCTACAGAGTGAGTTCCAGGACAGCCAAGGCTATATAGAGAAAGCCTGTGTAGAAAGAAAGAAAGAAAGAAAGAAAGAAAGAAAGAAAGAAAGAAAGAAAGAAAGAAAGAAAGAAAGAAAGAAAGAAA